>NC_091986.1:114100256-114383320 GCF_044704955.1 Pristiophorus japonicus
TCTGCTCGCACCTTGTTTTCACTAGCGAGGTCCGGGAAGCTCAGACATCCCGTGCATACCCAGTAAAATGTGAGACCAGAGGTAAAAAAGGCTCTTAATAGCCTCTTAACTAGCTGTTAATTGCTTTAAATTGCCAACCCGCCTCAACCGAAGGGGATTCTCGCTCGCAGCCAAACGCGCCCCAGTTAAATGCGGAAGCCGAAGGTTGAAGTTTGCTTCCCGACTCGCGCATTTAACCTCCCACCCACTCCCAAACCCACCGACTCTTCCTGTTAAAATTCAGGCCTCGGGTTCAAATCCAGGCCAAATTGTGTGAAATGAGCCAAGGCATTCTTAACTTGCTTTCTTGTGCATGTAGAACAGCACACATATATGCCAGTACTTTCCACAATTTTGTTACCAACTTGCAATGGGGAGGTTGTGTTCTGAGGCAGAGTTTAAGGTGCATTCTTTGGTCTAAGCATAGGTAGGGGCTTTGCCCTGCAACTAATCCATGCTAATCTAAGAGTACTTGAGGCCGATACTGAATGCCCAAAATAGAGATGTGCTTTTTCCTTTAGGGCTGTCATCCTTCATCTTGAGTACCAAATTGATCACAAATTTAAAAATTAAAAATGGAAGGATATTTACTGGCTCTGCCTCATTACTATAAAAAATACATTATTCTCCGCTTGACAATACATTTTTTGAATTTGCATAAATGGAGTTTTTGCCTGCAAAAATCTCTTGTTGAACTGCAAGAAGAAATTGATCTTAAAGGAGAGTAACTTGCTCCTCTAGTATAGATAAGATAATGGGGTAGGGTGAAACTATAACAGGCCAAAGGTAAGATTGCAACAAAAAAATAGGGAACGCAGTGATGAGAGATTGAAGCAGGAAGATATGAAAAGATTTGCATTTCTATAGCGCCTTTCATGTCCCAAAGCACTTTTCAGCCAATGAAGTACTTTTTGAAGTGCAGTCACTGCTGTAACATTGTAATGTAATGTACAACTATTGACACTTGCAAGATGGTGATCTGCTTTATTTTTGAACTAATTAAAGATGGAAACTTGTCCTTGCCTGGCAAGTGGGATTTTTCATATTACCAAAGGGTCTTACCCTTATTGGTAACTTTATCCATATACCTATCGTCAGTACCTGCTAGCCATTAAAAAAGGTTAGAACAGTTGAAGCTAAGAATAGAAAATCTTATCCCAATGTCAGTTACGACAGACTTCTTTCAACTGCTTCTGGTACTATTCTGCTGGTCTCAATGAAAAGATGGAAGTTATAAAGCCCTTAGCCTTGCTGTTCCAAGGTTTCTATGCAAGTCAGTGCATACTTCACAAGAGTGATCATTGGTCTGTTAGCACTTCCTTCGCCAGACAACAGCAGCTTCTGAAATCTCTAAAATAATATTGTCTGGTCATGCTGTCTGATGGTTAGCCATGATTTATCATCCATGTCTGTTTTATCTCCACTAGAATAAAGAAGATAAATTGCCCAGACCATCTATCGAGACATTTCTAATACAAAGTGCCTGATTCAATTTGGTATTGACATAATTGCAAATGTAACTCAAATTCTGTGTGTCTTCCATTTTGTTATTTGCCAGGGTCTTGTCAATTTTTCACTTAACATCCCATGTTCCATAAATGACACACCAACAACTTGTTATTTGTTGTAGGAAGTAGGCACCTGCAATATATATTAAAACACTAGGCATTAGGCATCTGCTAAATATATCTGAACTCATATAAGTTTAAAGTGGCCACACATAAAATGGCTGCCCAGGTATAATGGGAAATCAGGTAGTCAAGCTGTGAACTATTGACTGAGCAATGACCGAGCAATAACCCTGTGAGGCCCACTAACCAGGAATGCCTTGGATGCAGGATAAGAATAATAAACCAATTAATTCCCCAGGAAGAGAGAGATAAGGAGAGAACCCATCTCCTGTAAACAAGGTCATAAACCAATTATTTCCCCAAGAAAAAAGAGATAGGGAGAGAACCTATCTCCTGTAACAAGGTCATCAATCAGCCCGAGCTGACAATAACCGAACATGCAGTTCCTGAGGATTCGGGGGGATTCTATTGGGTTAAAAGAACCTATATGTAATCTATAATCGTTGTGATTGGATTGTGTCCAGCCGTGATGAGCTGAGTAACTGTAGTAAACTGTTGTAAAACATATAAAAATCCATGTAACCCTTTGTTCTGCGGAGAGAAGCCTGGATACAGTCCTGAGACTTCCTGCCCGCTAAGTGTTAACAAAGGCCGCATCGGCGTTGGAACCGACTCTGAGTGTTGAGTGATTCTTCTGAGAAAACATTCACGCTAACATTATTTATTTTGGTAAATTAATATTCTTGCAGGAAAATAAATACGTGCTGCATTTCTCATGATGAAACAAATATAAAACTTCCTTATTTAATTCAGAGATCAGAATGAAAGGTCTGTAACCTGCGCCCTTTAAACATTGTTTCAGCTACCATGATTTCATACGCATCTTGTGAACTTCCTTTTCTCCTCTCGCCTTGTCATTTTGAACTACTTACAATTACATTTTTCATTCTGATCCCCTTTCCAGCCCAAGAATGCAAGATAATAAGTTTCTTTGTCCAGATTTGAAGAAAAATTTGTGCATTTTGCAGAGAATGAAGCTCATTAGTGATTAAGTCAAAGATCCAAGCACATCAGTGCTTCTACTAAAGTATATTAAATAGATTAAAAAACCATTACCTTACATGAGAAATTACTTGTTTTGCTAGGATGCAAGAAATATCCCGCTAGAGTGTTGTAAACTTCTTACAGCCAATATATCTCCTAAAATAACAAAAATAATTTTCCCTTTTCTAAATAGTACACACTGGATTGTTCTAAGTTTGGTGCAGCTTTTTGGGTGGGTACCTACATAAGCTAAAATAGGACTGGGTAGAGTCACATTACCTTCACTGAGTGCACATCATTGGTATAACCTTGAAAACCTTCCCTAATCTGTCTGAGTACCCAATACACCAACTCAGTCAAATAAATTTCCAAACTCTCCGATTCTTAGTTTAGATTCTGGAGGTATTTATTTTTAGATGGTGAAATCTAACCATTTGGTAATTGGTTGTACAGATGGTGCCTACTGAAACTTTGTTCTCTCTCTGAAGATAATGTAACCAATAGTGCCACGGGTTTTGCCTTAGGCAAAAATGACTTTTCCTATATTCTCATGCTTATACTGCTAGTCAATGAAAGGACACCTCACTTTAAAAAAAATCTGTGTATAGTAATTAAAAGATTTCCTTACATTCTGTCAACAAGTCGTCTGGTCAAGGCGAGCAAAGACTTCTTGGTTGGATCTTCTACTGCCTGGTGCTCAGTAGTGTGGCTACTAGATGTACTGATATTCCGCGGCTCTGCCAAAATTGAATGTGTTGGAATTTCTTCCTTTCCAACAATAAACCTGACAAATAGGAATCAATAATGCAGTTATGAAATATAATGCAAACAAACAGCATTGTGTATTCTTTAAATGGCTTTAGTTTCTGAGTTAGTGAGTCATTGCATTCCTTAATACAAATCAGGAAATGAAGTTGGAACCGATTTAATCTTGAAATTTAAATCTAAAGCTCCCTAATGGCTTTGTGGGCAAATGCATCACCACTTGGACCATAAGTTAAAAGTTTCGATTCCCAGTCGATCATCAGTTAGCTGACCTCAAGTAGGGCAGCAGTTGAGATGCTATATTTGGTTTTGACACTCCTAGGAAAGGGAGAAGAAACAATCATCCAAGTTTCCTGCTCCAGATCACTACCTAGTGACCAATGTTCCCGCTCAGCTGCACGCGTGCACGGCCATGTAGTAATCTGCAAGGACCCGCGTAAGCCGCTCACAAGCTTTTACACTGGAAATACCACGCAAGCGCAGAAATTTAAAGGGCCCGCACATTGATAGAAACAGGCCACGCAGAACATAGTGCAGCCTACAGGGAACATTGCTCATGCCCCCACTGGAAATTGCAATATTCAGTGCCTAGCCTTACACATGACCATTTGAGTGAGGTATAGGAGGATTGTTGTCGTCTAGCATGAATCAACAATTCTAGTGCTGGGGGAAGAAAATTAAAAATAAATAAAATTGAAAACCATGGAAATATAAAAATTTTAATTGACTTCTTAAAATTGTCATAATACAGAAATTGGACCAGGCCATTGGAACGCTGGCAAATCTTTGCTTAAAAAACTCTACAAATCATCGGTGTTCCCAATTGACAGCATTTGTAACTTACATTGATTATACAATTTCTTGGACCTTGTGGCATAAGTGGTACACATTACAATATATTAGAGATACCAGAACTGACCATCTCATTGTTCACCTTTCAAACCTTAAGGCTTCATGCACTTCTGCCTCAGAGAGGGATTGTAGTCGGCCACACAACAAGGAGACCAACAGCGTGACAGTGCTTGTTACTAAGCCTACTCCAATATCTGCAGTAAAGACACCAGTGTAGGTCTACTTTTGATCATTATCAACTGGTAACCAAAATACATAAAAAGTCACATGTTTGTTGTAACAGCTAATAAGTACTAATATTCCAAAGTGTAAATGTTTTGTATACTTTAATGGAAGTTGAATCAACGATTCCTATTTACAGCCCATGTTCTCTTGCCAATATTTGAATAGACTTTACTATAGAATTCAATATTGCTTTAAAATTGAAATTGACTTCCAATTTATACTTCCTTCAGTTCTTACATAATTGTTAGTGAGTGATGTTATTTGGCAACAGATGTTGTTACTTCCTTTAAAAAAAGTTCCATTTATCTAACGTTGCTCAAATAATGGTACTGCAAATTCAACTCTAAAGGAAACTCAACCCAAAATAAAATCATGTGCCAGCTGAAAGGTCTATTTTCTTCTGTCCCAGTGGTGTCTGGAACTACACTCTAATTAATTCATTCCTTGAGAGACTAGGACAGATCCATCTGTCTCTTCTTCAGAAATGATGATTATAATTATAATTGTGGGCAGGAGTTTCCCCTGCTCCAAGTCTGTCTAGCACTCAGGACAACTAGCTGCAACTATGGAGGAAGGGTTTACCAATCACACAACAGTATCATCCAACACAGCAAATATTGGGGCTGAAATTGTGGTCAGAGACTTCCTGTGGGCAATTGCCTCCGACCTGAAACATTTCTATGAATTGACCTGGTGGTCCTGGAGCAGTGTGGGGATTCTGTAGGGGAGGCCTTCTCTTCCCGCGCTGCGAAGCACGCTCCAGTCCTCCTGGTTCCCATACAGAGGATGCAGTCATGTGTGACTGCTCAGCCAATCAGGTACAGTATTCCACAGCTTTCTCATTACTAACAATGAGAACTCCATATCTACGAGTTCTCATTGCTATTAATGAGAAAAAAAAACAAACACACGAAACACATAATAAAAAATAAAAAACACACCTCACATAATTAAAATTAAAGCTAATAAATATCTTGGAGAAAGAAAAATTAGTTTTTTTAATTTATGGTTAAAAATAAATGTAATGTAGTGTAATGTTTTTAAACTCTTGCGCCTGATAAAAGCAGGCGTATAGGAGACATTTGCTGGGCAGGATATGGGTAAATACTGCAATCTTGCTCTTGCACCTGATATACGCGAGATCTGTCAAGCTCCAGCCGATTTTCAGCGCATGCGCATTGTGCGTTGAAAACCAAGTTTTGCGATGCCTTCCCAGGTCCGTAGACACTCCGTACGGACACGGGGAGGTCGGGATTTCCAGCCCATGATGTGTACATGTCTTAAAACAAAATTTTGCCTTGATTCAATATGACATCAGCAGGGTTGTACTGTCTTGAGACCAGAATAGAAACTGCATAAAGGCAACCTACTTTTTAAAACTCATCTGCAATGCATAATTAGGCTCATGTTTACTGTTTAGTCTGGAAAACAGGAAATAAACAACCAGATAAAAAGTTAGAATATTTGTATTTTTCACTTACTTGAGTGCTGAGAAAGCAAATCCCTTGAGGCCATCTTTGCATCTGGAAAACAAAATGCTACTTAATTCATACATGGACTCAAAACGACCGTAAAAGATGTATTTTCAGCACCTTCCAGAAAATGTTTAAAAAGCAGTCTCGCTTTTTTGGCCCAACAGGTCCATGCTGGTGTTTATGCTTCCTCCCACCCTTCCAGATCTAACCCCATCAACATATTCTTCTATTCTTTTCTATCTTGTGTCTTTATCTAGATTTCCCTTAAATGTATCTATGCTAGTCGCCTCAACTACTCCTTGTGGTAGCGAGTTCCACATTTTAATCACTCTTTGGATAAAGAAGTTTCTCCTGAATTCCCTACTGGATTTATTAATGTCTATCTTATATTTATGGCCCTTAGTTTTGGTCTCCCCCATAAGTGGAAACATCTTCACGTCTACTTTATCAAATCCTGTCATAATCCTAAAGACCACCACCAGGAATAACATTGATAATTACTGTTCAACATCCAGTGTTATTTCCTGATCTGTGCTGAGTTAACTGATTTTAGATGGGCCAGCAGTTGGGATGCTGCATTCCTGGACCAGTAGCGAGGGAGGTGGGGATAGAACAACAAAAAATAATCTTTTGATCTCTATTTCTTTAAACTTCTGTGGAAATTGCATGTTAGGGAACAGTGGTTAGAACAGTGTCAGGTTCAAATCTAATGCCCACTCCAGCTGACTAGCATGTCAACAATCACAATTTAGACTTGCACCTGAAATTGCTCTCTCCCTAGGCCAAGTACTGCAAAGCTCCTAGAACCAATGGAAGCGTACACCAGCAGGATTCAGTGTCTTCAGGTAAGGAAGTGGAGAGAAAAAGGAAGGTAAAAGTGCCAAAAGAAAGAACACTACAGGTACAGAAACCTAATCGATGATGCACATATTTTCATCCAGATTCAGTTACCAATTGCCTACAAAGTGAAAGAGATGGATAACACTGAAGTTTCTTGGGGTAGCGCTGGTGGGGGGTGCATAGAATAAAGCAGTACTGCTTTTTAAACATGATGGACACACAAGAGAAATTCATTTGAAACAACATGTGAAATTAAAATGCAGAGATGATTATGAGTAAGCTGCTATTTTGACACCCCGCTCTCATCGAGCATGGGAGGTAAAATTGTTCCTTATACATCACTATAATGCTTCACCAGCTCAATTGCAGGATGAAATAGCGCCATTTTATCAAGGACGATAGGGTAATATTCCTCTCAGAAAAATACCCCTCGAGGTCGGAAGGGCAACATCAATACGTGCATCACATTGCGAGAGCTGATTTGCTGCAATTGGGCTCCATGACAGAACAAAACATTGTGCAATGTATGTACATCCCTTTATAATTGGTTAAAGCCTTAGAGCACATGGACCACAAGCATACTATTCTCTGACATAGATGCTTCCCGTCTCTTCTCTTGCACACTAGGACTGCTGTGGAGGGAAACAAAGCACTGTAATAGATGAGACTCCCTCACTGAGAAAGCCTGTTGAGTACTTCCTTTAAAAAGTTTGCATCCTGTCCCAGATTACACAAGCATTTGTTCTTCACAAGGATTTTTTTCATGGCTTCTGTTTCCAAGCCTTCCTTGACCATAACAGGCTTCTCATTGGAGCATTTCCACTTGTATGCTGATGACATCCAGCTCAACCTCTCCACCACCACCCACAATTCCATCAGCATCCCTATAATGTCACACTGCCTATCTGGTATCAAATCATAGACAAGGCATAACCTTCCCCAACTGAATATTTGAAAAGTCAAAACTATCTTAGTTAGCTCTGACCAAAAGTTCTATAGTCTTGGCCCTGACTTCATCCCCCTTTCCTCAGCTGTTTGCTGAGCAATCAGTGTACACCTTCAATGTCATGTTAAATACTGAGCCGAGCTTCAAACCTCATATCATAGTCATCACTAAGACCTTCATTTTCCACTGCGACAAAGTTGCCCACCTCTCTATCTCACCCTACCAAAGCTGAAACCCTTGTCTAAGCTATCAGTACCTAAAAATTCAAATTCTCCAACACCATCTTCGCCAGTTATCCAAGCTGCACCGACACAAGTTTCAACTCATTCTGTTGTCTGTATCTTGGCCTGCATCATTGCTATTGCCACTGACCTCTGTCCTCACAATTCCATTGGCTCTCTGTCACCAACGCACCCCTGTCCTTGTTTACAAGTACCTCTGTGGTCTTTCCAAATCTATCTCTGCACCTTCCCCCCCATATCCCAGTTTTGCTCTCTGGTCACTGACCTCTGTACTGCAGGGCATTTTCTATTTCCCAGTGCTCTTCACTCAATGGCAGAATTGTCTAGATCTACTTGCTCTTTCAAAGAGTAGGCACAGGCACAATGGGCTGAATGACATCCTTCTGTGCTGCATCATTCTATGATTCTACCCTCTAGAAGTCGCTCCCTAAAACTCTTTGCTACCTCTGTCCCTGCCTTTAAAAGCCGTTTCAAAATCTTTTAACCATATATTTAATCAAGTCGTTATTATTGTCCTCATTGTCTCAATTTTGTTCTGGTCAATCTTTTCCATTTGTGTCACATTTTGCCCTTTCAAATCCAACTCTGCCTGGTTATTTACTTTATGCAATCTTCCAGTATTCTACTAACTTTAGATATTTTAGCTTTCTTTCTAACAATGGGTTTGATAAGTTTGAGCTGTTGGTTGGAATTTTGTACCTATAAATAAATCTTGGCATCCAATAACTATTGCACTCGCATTTTCATGGAAATGTTGACTTCCGTTGTGGGTCAACACTGGTTGTAATTTTCCATTTCTTTCCATGTGTGCAGAGGATAAAACCCCTAATTTCCAGAGTTGAAAATGTCACTTTCATCAGTTAGGCCTGTTGAATTCCCTGATTATCTGTGAATTCTGACTCATGATCTTATTTACCGGCTGCTATAAATGTGACAATACAATAGAGCATTGGAAGAGGGGCAATTACCCCAAACTGAACAAAAATTCACCAACATACACAACCTAGACAATCACCCCAGTTATTACTTACAAGCTCAAAATTGCAATTTCATCTAAATAAGTTGATATTTACTGTCAAAAATGTAATCAGGCTTACAGGAACATAATTCTATCATGAGGCAGAAAGTCTATGTCATCACATACTCCCAGAGGGCAGTGCTGCAACATAAATGAGGCAGTATACATAAAATTCCAGAGGTAAAAGTAAAAGCTGGCCACACTGCTTGCCATTTTAATGTGGCCATAGGTGAGTCTGTTAAAATCCCATTGCTGTCCCATGGTCTACTGCAGACAGAACAGAACTGCAAGAAATTTGCACTTATATAATGAATTTAATGTAGCAAAAGAAAACATTCCAATGTTCTTCATAAAATGGAGAGGAAACGCAGATAATGTGCAGGAATTTAGAGAGATTACAAAGGCTTATTCAAAGTAATAGGTTCTGAGTAGGCTTTTGATTGTGGCCACAGAGGTAACAAGAGTTGAGGGAGGGATACACAGTAATCCAGAGAGAAAAATGGAGGGATTAAACTGGGATAGAACTAACTGAGATTACAGGAGATATGGTTGGGCAAAGCCAGGAAGAGATCTGTAAACGAGGGCAAGGATTTTGAAATCAATGTGTTGCAGAAAAGTAAGCCAGTGGAGGCTGGCCAAGGTAGGGCAGATAAATGAGGGGGATTTAATGAAGCTAAGGATGCAGACAGGAGAGTGTTAGACAAGTTGGAGTTGTGTAGGGTTCAAGGTGTTGGCTAGTACAGCTTTGGACAAGTCAAGCCTGGAGGTGAGGTAGGGACGAAGGTGGGCAATATTCAGTTTTCGTGATGCCAAAATAATCATTGCAAAGTTTGTCTACATACTATAGACACCAAATATATACAATTATCCACTTCACAGCAGTTACTGCATTTCAAAAAAAGTAATCTGTGTAAAGCATTTTGAGATTATGAGGTAGTTAAGGCTTTAAATAAATCCACTGTTATTGCTCGCATTGAGTATGCATGCAAGAATGAGCGAGACGGGGACACACATATACCTGAACATATACTGGGCTGGATTTTCGGCAGGTTTGCGACCGGGTTTTTGCTGCGATTTGACCCTCCGCGGTGAAAACCCTGTCGCAAAACCCGGGCAGGATCCTCGGGTACCTGTTTGCGGCAGCGCTTTCAAGTACCATCGGGGAGAGCTGTGCCGACGTGCAATGACTCGGATTGCATTTGCATCCGAGTTTCGGGACTCTCCCTACCCGTATGCCATGCCCAGAATAGCGACAGGTCAACCTGTCGATGCAGCTCTGCTAGCAGCGGTAAGTATGAAAACCTGCAAAAAAGGTAAGTTAAAGTTTTAATTTTTTTTTGCTGCAATTAGATAGTTAAGGGTCTTGTAAATGTTTTGGGAAATTCCCCCCCCACCCACACCCCCCCACCGCCCAAGGCCTCTCACAGCGCTCCCAGCCCCGGACTAAAGTTACCGAAACTCGCGTTTTGTACTGCAAATGCTTATGCAACGCCTCCCCTGGCGCAGACGTAAAGGCCAAAAGGTCGGCCTAAAAATGGTAGCGCAGTGAAAACATAAGTATCACGTATCGCTACCATTTTCGCCGAAAAACCCTGAAAGCCGTAAATCCAGCCCATAAGGTGACTGCCGCAGGGCTGCCAATGTTGAAGAAATTTTAAAAGTGAGACTTATCAGATGAGTGGGACACGTTGCAAAATCTTTTAAACAAAAGAAGCCGTGTTTATTTTTAAGAGTGGCATGCATCAAAATAGGTTAAATTTTTGAGCCAAATTTAGTATGTAACAGTCCAAATAAGTGAAAATTTAACAGGTTTACTACAGACAAGAGTAAATTGGCAAGAGATGAAGATGCACGAGTGCAGTATAACTGGGGGAAACTAAGCCATTCACCAAGGACATGCAGTAACCTTACTTTCAAAACATGAATTATTTGTAAGAGAAAATTGGCATTCGGGGTATAAGCGAAATAAGTTTTAAAGTGCCGGCTTCTACATCAGCTCAGCAAAAGAGGCAGAAGTTCTGTAGCTGACCTCACATTCTAACATATTCCAGTGCCAAGGACTCAGAGGCCTCTGATTCAACATTGATGTACCAAAACAACAGATAACATTAAGGTACGTCCAGTCCGACAAAATAAGACATCATGGAAGACTCTTAACAGATACTGATAAGACTGTGAAAAGACTTTAAAACAAACTTTTAGGTGCCATGTACGATCAGCAAATTCTAACCCAATGAGGTCATCCCAGTTAAGGTCTGAGGTTGCCTTGAGATTCTGGTCTGTCAATCCAAAATATTACTGATAAGGTAACCCAATTAGAGATCGAGGGAGGTCGTTCTGGGGGGCGAAGGGATCTATGAAATGTATAAATGATGTACGATTTTACTATTCGGGGAACATCTCCACTCACAGGCGGCTGTGATGAGAAGTGTTCCCGGACGTCCATAATTAAAGATCGTTATACCTTGCAATCTGTCTTCGTCTAATAACTTCGAGGGCTGCAATGCGGGTTGGAACGAGCGTCGACCCTTTATATCAAAGGGCCTGCTCGTGGGAAAAGAAGCCTTCCCATTTTCCTCTTCAATTTGGCGCTCCGAGCAGGGTACAAGAACTTCCTGAATGGAACAATGATCCAGCTGTTGAGATGAGTAGGTTTAATTTAGCACCTTCAAGTTAGAGCTGTGTCATTGTAAACCAGGAGGGAAGGACATCTGTACAAAGAACCATCTGTAGCAGGTCCCGGAAGGATGGAGAGAGGGGACAGGGATGATCTAGGGGTGGGAGGGGGTTAAAAGGCATACTCTGAAACGAGCGCATGTAGGAGGCTGGCAGTGTGAGGGTACGGCGCAAGGGAAGACATATGGACGAGACCTATTGACCTGGAAGCATGGCAGTATGGGTGTACGGCGCAAAAGGAAGACATATAGATGACGTCCCCACAAAGATGAGACATATTGACCCAGAAGCGTGGCAGTACGAGTGTACGGGGCCAAGGGGAAACATATAGATGACGTCCTGCATCCCAAACACGAATTAAAGGGAATGCCCAAGACCCCTACACCGTCCCCATAGTAAGATGGGTAACCCGGCTAGTAACAAGGCGAATAAAACCAATGAGGGAACAGAAACCCAGGACAGCAAAAAAAGAGGAAGAAAAATGTAACTGGGGACCAAAAGGGTCTTTACTAAATTCGCTGGGCAAAAAATATGCAACATTAATGGAAGAAATGAAACGGAAAGGGTGGCAGCCCACGGATATCTCTGATAGACAGAAAAAATGGTGAGATAGTCAGACCAAACACAAGGTTGAAATGGCCCAAGTAATTATCCTTACCTGTTACCAGGAACAGGTAAAAGAAAGAGATACCCACACTGAATTGATTCAGGAGTTAAAAACTAAAATAACGGAATTAGAAAAGGCTGTAAAGGAGAACAGACAAACCCTACAGTGCGCATCAGCAACTCCTGAACCAAAAATAACCCTCCAGTACCCCAAATATACCCCTCCCTGAAAGAGGTACAGGCAGGGGAGCCCCAAGATAATAACGGGACCCAGGAAGGGCCCCCGGCATATGACGGGTACGTACAGGCAGCTCCCGTACGTACCACCACTGTCCCTGCACACGGGCAGCAACCCGGTCACGTCACCATACAGGAAGTTCCCCTCACCCCGCATGAGAGACAGACACTGCAAAAAGATTTACCCACCCCCAAACCAAATAGCAAAAATACAGAATTCTGGCAAAAGATTGAGGAAATGTTCAATGCACATAATCTAACCCTAGGAGACATACACGGTCTGGTAAAGGCCAAAACCGGTAATGTAAACTGGCAAAGGGCTACCCAAGCCGTGCGAAAAGGCAACTGGATGACGGTGGGAAACCCGATGCGAACCAAGGCACAGCGGATACCAGATCTCAAGCATGGGATGGATGAATGTTGGGGACCAATAAGAACTAATTGGAGCAGGATATTAAAAGTAATCCAAAAACCGAACGAAACTGTAGGGGAATATGGAGAGTGGAAATGGCTCGAGTACAAGGACCACTCCGGTGCTAACAACCCCGATAAACAGGACGCGGCATTTTTAGAAACGTTTAAGGATGGACTGGGTGAGGTGCATCAAAAAATAATTAAGCTGGGATTCAATATTGGAGATGATGATGATAAAATCTTAGAATGGGCACAAAACGTGGGGGAACTAAAGGCCGAGCAAAAGGAAAAGGTAGCCAAGATAGTGACGGCAGCATTAGTGGCAGGAGAAACGGAAGATGGGGGAATCTCCGCGCAGCCCCCTTGACGTGTTGCACGTCATCAGGACGGGCATTTTAGCAGAGATTGCCCGCAAAGGGAGGCTGAAAAAGGATGGATAAACCCAGGTGCCGTAATTGCAACAAACTGGGACACGTAGCAAAAAGATGCTGGGCAGCGGGAGGTGGAGCGGCAGAAAAGGGCCCCCAGAAAACCAGAAAACAGACAGGGATGCCCGTCACGCATGGGGAACTGATGGAAATTCTCCGACAAACAACACTGCCAGCCCCACCCCCTCCGGAGCCACCCTCTAATGAGGAGCTCATCATCTGACTTAAATTGGCCAGTACCCGCTAGTGGTTACCGGCCCCCGAGGGATGGTTGGGACGGCCGACGCTAGATCCTCGTATGTTTATTAGTGCAGTGTTAGGGGGCCGGCAGTGCAACATGCTAGTGGACACGGGAGCGTCGGTATCCATAACTAATCTAGACCTGCCTCTTACAAGAACCACGGTTAATATTCAAGGAATAGGAAGTTCATCCAAAAAAGCGACATTAAGCGAAGTAGTACTATTAGAGATACAGGGAATAATGATACCCACCCAATTTTGGTGCTGCCCGAACCCAGAAGGCACCATACTAGGGATAGACACCCTGAGAGAAGTAGGGGCACTTATCGACCCCCAGCGTAATCAGATAATATGGGGAGAGAAACATCAGACCCAACAGAAGTTCGATTGTCCGGGACACCAGCAGCAGCGAGTAGCAAGGATTGTCCCAATACAGCCCGAGTGGGAAACGAAGGGCGTGTGGGGCAGCGTATGCCGACTATACCCGGCTCTGTGGGCACAGCACAAACAGGATTGCGGGCTGGCCCGAGTTGACCCGGCCAAAATTCCCGGGGCGGAACATAAGGCCCACAGACAATACCCTTTAAAACCTGAGGTTGAAGCAGCTGTCCACCAAATCGTGCAAGAATTAAAGCACAAGGGGCGGTAAAGCTAGTAATTGCCACCACTAATTCACCGGTGTGGCCGGAAAAGAAACCCGACGGAACCGACAGGACTGTCGACTATAGAGCCCAGAACAAGGTCATCCCAAGGGAACATCTGATTGTGGCGAGCCCATCCACTGAACCCAGAACATAAAATCTTTACTGTACTCGACATAGCGAACGGATTCTGGGCTATACCTTTGGATGAGGAGTCACAGAGGAAGTTTGCCTTCACTGTAAAGGGGAAACAGTATACCTGGACCAGGGGCTGCAAGGGTTTCACAATAGCCTGGGCATATTCCACCGAGCATTGTCAGGAATCCTGGAATCCCTGGACGTAGGAGAAGGAAGCACTATACTACAGTACGTGGACGATATTCTTATCGCTTCAGGTACTGACCAACAACACATGTTGGCCCTAACTACAGTATTAGGGGCCTTACAGCGCTCGGGGCTGAAGGCAAATCCTAGGAAAGCCCACGTGGGAAAGGAGGTGGTTACGTACTTGGGATAGGTAGTAGCCCAAGGGAATAGACGGATGCCCGCAGATCGGAAGGAGGCTATTAGAACAATGCCTAGACCAGGAACGGTAAAAGGGGTCAGACAGGTATTGGGACTATTTAACTAGGTGGAGATGGCCCAACTGATACAGGACCAAGTAAAAGGAGGAAGGCCCTCCCAGGATCCCATCGACTGGGATAGCCCCGAGGAGGCAGCATTTATACAACTGAAGCAAGCCCTTGTGAGTGCACCCGCTTTGGGATTGCCGGATCAGAATAAACCCTTCCACCTGTATATGTACCATAGTGAGATCCATTACAATGCGGTGGTAACCCAGGAACATGGGGATAGGCAAAAGCCCGTGGCATACTATTCCACGAAACAAGGACCAGTGGCCGCAGGGCTGTCCCGATGTGTTGCAGCTCTCGAATGTGCGGCGTGAGCCATGAGGGCCAGTGAGCCTATAGTGATGACCAGGCAGGTCATCTTACATACGCCACATAACCTAGTGCAATTACTTAACACAGGAAGGTTAAGAACATCGCTTGTCAATTGGCGCGCCAATTGGGAAGCGATGCTCTTACCCCCAAAATAATAAAGAGCAACGGGAATAATCCCGCAGGATGGATAGTCACCGAAGGTAAAGAATACCAGTGTGGTCTCACGGGAAATGAGGGGGAAGGGAGTCACATTAGCGAAACCCCGCTGAAAAGATAGATATGGACTTCTATATGGATGGATCCCGTCGATATATAGACAGAACCCCACAAACAGGATGGGCAGTGGTGGACAACAATGGACAAGTCAGGAAAAAGGGACCCTTGAGGGAAACCTATCGGCTCAGGTAGCGCTCACCGAAGCATTCAAATTAGCAGCAGAGAAAAGGGTCAATATATACACCGATAGCCGTTACACCTTCGGGGTGGTACATGATTATATGACTGCTTGGAAGAGGCGGGGGTACGTGACATCGGGAGGGGGACCCATTAGGCACTGAGATAGTTAAGGAATTGGTAGAAGCATCCCTCCTCCCTCAGGAATGTGCAGTGATTAAAGCGCATCTAAAGATCAAGGACAGGCACCAGCAGCGAAAAGCCTGGGCAGACGAAGCTGCCAAACAGGCAGCCGAATTAGATATGACTAGTAACGCCCTGATTGGCTCATGTATTACCCAAACGGAGGAAGTAAACATACTCAAGATACAGGGAGAATCCACCCCACAAGAAACAGAAGGGTGGGAACAGAATGGAGCTAAAAGGGGGGTGGATGGAGTTTGGAGGAAAAATACAATGTAGTGGCCCCGGAATGTATCCAACAGAGCCTATTGAGTCTCTGCCACGGATACACCCATACCAGTAGGACCGGCATGATGAACTCCATGTCACGATGTTGGTGGTGGAAAGGAATGGGTAGAGACATAGAAAACCATTGTAGGAAATGTATAACATGCGCTAAACACAACATGGGAAAAAGATAAAGGTCCGGCTGGGACATCAAACTTGCCCAAAGGGACCCTGGGAAACCCTTTACAAATAGACTTTACTGGGCCACTGCCTAGCCAAAGGGGAAAAATGTACTATCTGGTAATAATAGACCAATTTACAAAATGGGTAGAAGCCTTCGCCACTAGAAACTGCACCGCTGGGATACAGTAGCTAAGATCCTGGCCGAGGAAATAATATCCAGGTGGGGAATGCCACAACAGTTGGACTCAGACCAGGGTACACATTTTACAGGAAAAATCATGAGGCAAGCTTGCGCCCTGTTAGGGATTAAACAAAAATTCCACATTCCATACCACCCGGAGTCTTCCGGATTGGTAGAGCGAATGAATAGGACCTTAAAAACAGCACTGGCTAAGGCAATCGAGGAGACCGGACAGGGGTGGGTTGAGTTACTACCACGAATCCTAATGAAATTAAGAGCTCCCCCGATCCGGACTACTGGACTGACCCCCTTTGAATTAATGACAGGAAGAGTCATGAGGCTGCCAGAAGTGTTGGTTACCGGGAGTGATGATGTAGGGCCCTACAAGGATAAGATACGGAAGTTCGTGATGGAACTCTGCAAACAATCACATGAATTACGAGCACATGCCAGAGACCAACAAATTATTAGGGACCTAGAAAGGGACACGAAGGAACAAAGGGTTCAGGTACCTCAAATAGGGAGCCGGGTCATGGTAAAGATAAATCCTGAAAGACACGGATTCTTACCAAAATGGACCGGACCCCACCAGGTGATTATGGTTAGTGACACATGCGCTTACATAGACATGGGAAGTGTTGGCAAATGGAAACACTGGACCCAGTTGAAACGATTTGGATCCTAGCCAACCGGTGGCCCCGGAAAACGTTGTGTTTTACAGGATCCTATCCCTCCTTGGAGCCGGAACATCCACTGATGAAGAAAGTAACGGACCTCAAGGCCTCCATTATAAGATGTCGGAAAACGTTAGCTGTGATCCCGATTCAAAAACCCTAATGGTGATAGTCGGCACAACGGTAGATTTAAATTGTAGCATTGGACTAACGGGCATAACACAACTTAACAGAGATTCTAATCGACAGTGGGGATGGAACAATAACAAGGGCATAACATTAGCAGTAAATGAGACCGCAGTATGCTTCGTGTTAGAAGAAGAACGAGGAAGTTGCACTCGTAGGGAGAGGATACAGATAAGGTGCACGCTCGTATTCACTCAATTCTTGGGAAGGCCACGACAAGGGGATACCAGGTGGAAGATATGTCCGGCCTCCCCGTGGATGGGTATGGACCAGTGGTGTTGGGACATCCTTGTCCAAGATAGACCCCCCACCGCTGCAAGACAACCACCCTGGGGACAACAACTCTTTCCAACACAACTACGCAAGCCCCGCCCCCCCCCCCATATGCCCGTCCACAAAGACTGGAGCCAAAGGGGGGCTAGTAATAAAGGAATCTAAGGAAAGGATATATTTTGGGGTGCGTCAGCGACTACTTACGGTAGTCCTAAACCTAACGGATATCATCCTTCCTAGCTTCTGTGGGAATGAAACTATAAGTCTATACCAGAACCTGACACAACGAATCCTCGGAGGCCTGGAATCCACTATCCTGAGATTTAATGTCAGAAAGGGAACAGAACAAAGTCAAACGAAAAGGTGAATACTGGAAACACTAGGCACAGGTTATGCGGCGGGAATTGCGACGATGAATTCTATACACCTATATGCAATGGACAACTTATGCAAAGGTTAACAACTTAACGCAAATCTTGGGGGGTTTATTGAGGAGGGAAATAGATAGCCAAGCCCTACAAGCATGGTTGGGAGATGGCGCGGAAGGGGAACTGTTACAAGTGGCCCACATATTACAGGAACATGCCAAGACCATAAATTTGATCCACGCAATGGGGAACGACCTAAGTAAACTATTACAAGCTGAGATAGTTTGCTCCGGGTATGGGGCCTGGATACTGAGTGAGGTACAACATAACCTGGAGCAACTCCAGAATGGGTACATACCAGATTGGATCCCGAACGGCATATTTAATAACAGGACTCTAAACAAAAACATGAACAACATGTGTGAGGTACGGAAAAATAGTCACGCATGATTGCCAAAATTTAGATGTGTTACTGGACATGTGAATATGATCGGATTCGTGTTATCAATACCACAGAATAACGTAACAAAGGGAGACCCCTTATACCAAACCGACAATGTCAGTGAAGTAAGAAACCGGACACGGTTGCGTTACCATCAAACCTCCAGACAGGTGATTAAAATTAATAGTACCAAAGGCATTGACATAACCAACTGCTATAAAAATAACCAAGTGGTTTTATGTTGAGGTACGCTAAGAATGACTGATGATGATTGCGGATTCCACCAAACAAACGGATGCATGCTGAGTATCACTCCTCTCAAACTCGATTCCGAAACAATCGCTGCTACACAAGGGAATGGAGATTGGTGCGTGAGCACAGGAGCAGCCAACCCGACGATTAAGACCAGGGGAGGAGTCACACCCTGTGTCATCACCAACCCTAACTTCTGTTTCAGGCCCATGGGAAAAATAGACATAAATGGATACCACATACATCCCGAGACAACGGAAATTATTCACGGAACAGTCACGGATACCTTCCGAGAAGGGTACAAGGAGGCGGTATGGGAACCGCAAGGAAAACAGATACCCGAATTAAATGAGGAACAATGACAATTGGTGCAAGGAATCCAAAACCAAAGACGACAGTATAGCCAGCTGATGGAAGAAATAGACAACTTACAAAGAGACACTAACGTGATGCTGGCCGACCAGCCTTGGTACTCAAAACTGTGGAACATTGGACTTAATATTCAGATGCACCCATGGATAAGGATTATATCACATGTACTTGTAGTAATACAGGGCCTGGTCCTGATGGTACTGGTAGGGTTAACCTGTGCACAAATTAAACAGGCCAAACAACACGCTGGGGCATGCACTATGATTAAGACAATAAGGGACGAAAATTTAAACAGTCCTGCAGGAAGGACTTACCTTATATAGCCCTGCGGGAAAAGTCACAGGAGGTCCTGAAGTTTGGGAGATGGCCACCCAGGCGAATGGACATATCTGGAACTTGCCCACAGAGAAGTAATTTCCGTGGAGTATGGCCTATTTGGCGTATAGCCAAGGGCCAAAGGGGAGAATTGTAAGAGAAAATTGGCATTAGGGGTATAAGCGAAATAAGGTTTAAAGTGCCGACTTCTGCAAAAGGGCCAGAAGTTCTGTAGCTGACCTCACATATTCCAATACCAAGGACCCAGAGGCCTCTGATTCAACATTGATGTACCAAAACACCAGATAACATTAAGGTCACGTCCAGTCTGACAAAATAAGACACCATGGAAGATACTAAACAGATACTGATAAGACTCTGTGGAAAGACTTTAAACAAACTTTTAGGTGCCATGTACGATCAGCAAATTCTAACCCAATGAGGTCATCCCAGTTAAGGTCTGAGGTTGCCTTGAGATTCTGGTCTGTCAATCCAAAATATTACTGATAAGGCAATCTAATTAGAGATCGAGGGAGGTCGTACCGGGAAGCGAAGGAGTCTATAAAATGTATAAATGATGTACGATTTTGCTATTCAGGGGACATCTCCACTCACCGGCGGCTGTGATGAGAAGTGTTCCTGGACGTCCGTAATTAAAGATCGTTATACCTTGCCATCCGTCTCCGTCTAATAACTTCGAGGATTGCAACGCGAGTTGGGACGAGCGTCGACCCTTTATATCAGAGGGCCCCGCTCGTGGGAAGAGAAGCCTTCCCATTTTCCCCTTCAATATTCAATGTTACTTTATCTGAAGTTAACAATTTGCCATTTTACTGTTTTATTGTAGTACTATAATTTGCCTGAAGAGGTCGCCATTCAACTGTTGTTCACTTTTTAAATTCCCTTTCTAATCACAAGAATCATATTCCATGGTTTGAATGAGAACAAATTCAACATTGCTTTCATTTTTTCCAATGCACTATAAATTTTGCTTTAATATGTCAAAATAGACAGAATTATACATAAAATCAGTCACTATGGTATCATGCTAAATGAACTTCAGCTGTTGATTAATCTTCCTTTCTATCACGGCAGATTTAGGCAAAGCAATGTTTGCATTATGTTTTCTTTTACTTCAAAATGCCACTTCTTTGGGTTTCTATATAAATAAATGTAAGGAAAATGTATGGTCCTTTATGATGCTGCGTGTGTGAACAATCTTGGTGTATGGAGAAGAAAGACAGGCAAATATTTTCTGGTCAGAAAGTGGAAGGATTTGTTTAAAATGTACTAACAACAGTATGGATTTAATCAATAATAATATTACATGACCCAAAAAGGCAAAATAATGTTGTCACAGTATTAAAAGAATCCTGCCTTGTGCATCCCCCAGTCTCTTCATGCCACCATTGGCAGCCAAGCTTTCAGCCATCTGGGCCTAAGCTCTGGAATTCCCTCCCTTACCCTCTCCAGTTCTCTTTTTCCTCCTTTAAGATCCTCCTTAAAACCTATCTCTTTAACCAAGTTTTTAAGTCACCTGTCCTAATATTTCCTTCTTTGACTATGGCAATTTTTGTCCCGTTACGCTCCTTGGGATGTTTTCCTATGTTAAAGGCACTAAATAAATGCAAGGTTGTTATTTATCTTCTTTACCTGCAAAACTCACATGGTGGTCGGAATCCCCTTTAGGATCACTATCTTCTGAGCAATTGAGTTTGGGCATGAAATATGACCTTTTGACATATACCCTTAACTTCCTGCACCCTCACTGTTTAGTTATTGATTCACCACCACCTGTCAATGACACTCCTGACACACATTTCCTTGGAACTGTTGACACTCCGTAAATGGGGTTTCTGTTGCACATTTGACTAAGTTATGGTTTTATATTAATCACCAATTATATTTTAAAATTCGATATCAGAGCAATAATTCTTCAACAATAATGTCATAATGGCTCACAGAGACAGCTACTACAGTATATGATCAAAAATGAATTAAAATTACAAAAAAAATGTAGATTTCCACAATGGGTAAATGAGCAACATGCAGTAAGGTAGTGAACCAGACACACCAGGAAGCTGCCAGGTTTAATCTCTTGTGCTGAGTTAGCTGGTCCTACGATGTGGATGTTGCAATTTACATCAACGTCTCTAGGCTAGGAAGGGGAAACCAAAATCAGCCAGTGACCACTGTTGGAAAGTGTGTATCCTGTACAACTTTTAAAAGAGAAATGTTTAGACTGAATATCTATTGCTGTTACGTTAAGAATAACTCCACAAGACTGCACATCTTCAGTTCAAACTGTTGTGGCCTTGGTCTCTTTATTATAACTCCAGAGTGATGAAGCAGCATGGTAGACTGCCTTTTATACCTGCTTGCCCAGGGTGTGCAAGTGACCCTTAGGTCTCCCACAGGTGTGCCTCCTAGTGGCAAGTCTTACACATTGGTGAGGTTTACATACATAACATCACTCCCCCCTCCCCCCAAAGTCTTATATACAAGATATTTACAAGTTGAGGCAATCTGGCGCTCTGCATTCCCGGGTCGATCGCCTGAGCTGAAGTCCTGGCATGGGCGAGTTGGTCGGATCATTGCTGCACGGCCGTGCGGCTGGTCTGATCGGACTGTCGAGCATGGTGGGTTCATCCTCGTGGTTGACAGCGAGGTCAATTGTGTTAGTGAGTCGCTGGGGGCCAGGTCCTTTCACAGTAGTTCCTGGTTATCTGTAGTTCGCAGTTTGGTCTGGTCCAAATGCTTTCTGCGTTTGCCCATTACATGGTTTCACAACAAACACTCCATCATTTTCAGCACAACACTCCATTCCCCTCTTTGACTAATACGGTGCTAGCAGCCCATCTGGGGCCATGATCATGGTCGCCATCATTTATTCTGATGTCGTGTGGAGGAGCTGTACAATCATGGTGCATTTTCTGCTGATAGCATACGGAAGGCCCGGTTCTGAGTGATTCAGTCCAGTGACTGCGTAGCACCCGGGATAGCCGGGTCTGTGGGGAGTCTACCGTGACACGTGTGGTGCTCGGCTTCATGATTTGGGCTGCACGCTCCGGACTATTGTCGCTGACCCCAAGGTCCGGCAAGCCAAGGATGGCAGATATGGCCTTGAGATTTTCAGTAGTGGCGGGAGGCCGCGTGGTCCCTGTGGATCCTGGGCTATGGTATGGAGGCCCAGGACCACCAACTGTGTGTAGCCTCCCTGCCTTTCTTTGCAGGGTTGCAGGGTTTCCCCATAAGGACCAATCTGATGGGATGAGCATTACGTTTTTGCGACGGATAAGCTGCAACATCCCATCTAGCGGTTCGCTGTTAGCAGGCGATAACGTGGGATCCTGGCTAGTCCAGGTCCTAGTGTGGGGAGCCGTTACGGTTGACTCCTCGCTTTCTAGCACTTCCATAACAACGAGCAGGTCTGCGGGCTGCGCCGTTTCCACCCGGTGGGCAACGGTAGCCAACTGAGGGCATTAGCGCCGTTCTCAGTGTCTGGCCCATGGCAGATCATGTTACAGTACACAGACAGTGCTAGACCTATTCAAGACAATGCATTGATAATGGTGCCTCTACTCTCCCAAAACTGTGAGATTGACAGCTTGTCTGACTCGAGCAAATATTGGGATACACTTTGGTACGTCTCTTTTGTCCCGTGGGGAACTTATTGGATACATGTACAACTGGTTGGAGTTTGCCCGCTACTTTGGCTTGCTGTACAACACGCCCGACCCCGTGTGATAACATATCACTTGCTACAAGTACTTAGTTAGATACATATACAACTGGTTGGGGTTCGCCCGCTACTTTGGCTTGCTGTACAACATGCCCAACCCTGTGTGATAACTCATCACTTGCCATGAATGGGCGCTCACATGGGTTACACAGTGCAAACAACTTATTGGAATGTAGTGGGATCCTGGCCTTTACAGCGGCTGCACCTTTAACTTTCCCCCAAGCCCAGTCATCTTCCTTGCTGGGCAACACATGCCTCTGTTTCGTTGCGGCGACATCCCGTGGTCTGGATGCACTTTCGTTCCGTGGTCTGGACGCAATATCGTCTGTGTCCATGATGCCGACTGTCGCGATCTTCTTCCCAGGTCGTCGGCTTTGGGTGGTGGGTACCGCGCCTGTACCGCTGCTCGGTTGATCTTCACCTCCTCGTGGTCGTGATGAACGGCCTGTGGCTCGGGGATCTGCAAATGGATCTGCACTTCGATGCCTGGTTCAGTTGAAGGTGGGGGCCTGTTCTGCCTTTGAGCAAGGGAGACGTCGTTCGCCGGAGAAGGTACACAGAGGTCTTCCCCATTCCATCGAATCTTCCACATCCACCTTCTACCAAGCAGCGTTGGCCTATCACCTGAAACAATCCACGGTGGTAAATCGTGCACCGCTCCCTCATGGGATACTCTTATGTCCGCACTACCAATAACTGGTATCAGTCCCTTGGTGTAGGTGCACAGCTTTGCTGGAATCGGGATCAGCTTGGGTTGTTGTGCTCTGTCGCCCACAACCTCCCGAATGCCTTCTGGCTCATAATTGATTGACTCGCCCCCGTGTCCCATTCCATGGAGACTGGAGTGCCATTAAGTTTAACTTTTAACATTATCGGAGGGCTTTTGGTGGTGAAGGTGTGGATCCCATATACTTCCTCTTCATCCTCAGGTTGAGTTGCCTCCCCTGCTTGTTCAGCATGATCCGCGCCGGATTGGTCATCTTCTGCCGACTCTGCCACGTGGTGAGTCGCAGCACGTCTGCACATTCGCTGGAGATGCCCCATTGTACCACAGCCCTTGCACACGTAGTGCTTGAATCGACATTAATGGATTCGATGATTACCCCCGCAGCGCCAACATGGTGCTAATGGATTTGCATTCACGCCCCACGGCAGGCTCTGAGTCATCCTAGGTCTGGCCTCTGCAGGTGTGTAGGCCCTGCCATGTACCGTTCTGCCTGCTGAAGGCGTTATTTTATGCACAGTACTTGCCGGTAAATTCCGATGCTGCAATGATATCTGTTTAGTGTTATCATTCGTGGACATAAATGCCTGGGCTATCATGATGGCCTTGCTCAGATCTCGGGATTCGGCAGACAGCAGTTTGCGAAGAATGACCTCGTGGCTGATTCCAAGCATGAAAAAGTCCCACAACACTTCCCCCAAAAATCCACCAAATACGCACGGTCTCGCAAGGTGTCTTAGGTCGGCGACATAGCTCGCCACGTCCTGGCCCTCGGAGTGGTGGTGCGTATAAAAGCGATACCTGGCCATCAAGATGCTCTCCTTCGGCTTGAGGTGTTCCCGAACCAGCGTGCACAACTCTTCATATGTCCTGTCCGTTGGTTTCGTTGGTGCTAGCAGATTTTTGATGAGGCCATATATCGTGGACCCGCAAACGGTGAGGAGAATTGCCCTGCATTTGACCGCGGTTTCTTCCTTTTTCAGCTCTTTGGCCACGAAGTACTGGTCAAGACGCTCAACGAAGGCTTCCCAATCATCACCCTCAACAAATCTCTCAAGAATACCAACTGTGTGAAAGTTCGTGATCTGTTACTCGTCGGCAATTGTTACGTTTAGACTAACTCCACAAGACTGAACGTCTTCCAGCTCAAACTGTTGTGACCTTAGTCTTTTTATTGTAACTCCAGAGTAAGGAAGCAGCATTGTAGTCTGCCTTTTATACCTGCTTGCCCAGGGTGCACAGGTGACCCTTAAGTCTCCCACAGGTGTGCCCCCTGGTGGCAAGTCTTACACATTGG
Organism: Pristiophorus japonicus; assembly: GCF_044704955.1. NCBI lineage: Eukaryota > Metazoa > Chordata > Chondrichthyes > Pristiophoridae > Pristiophorus > Pristiophorus japonicus. The sequence continues at coordinate 114,125,312 of NC_091986.1, forward strand.
TGAGGTTTACATACATAACAATTGCAATGTTGCATTTCTGCAGGTGAGATCTTTCCTACTACTGAACAAATAAACCATTCTTGAGCCAAAGAAAATTACAATGTGTTTTTGGGGGGGAACTCTAGAAATTGGAATTACCTATATTTCTTATTTAGTGGTCAGCCTCAAAGTGGAAATGGAATTGGTTTCTCATGCAATCAGTATTAGGTGGGTCAATTCTTTGCTTTCAAGCAACATGTTGAGGCAGTTAGAGAGAGGTTGTTAAGAATTTAGTCTTGCTGACAAGGGTACATCACTTTTTGTTCTGAAGGGTTTTTCATCAGCAGATAGGTCTTGCTATGGCAGATGAAATTTAATGCCGAGAAGTGTGAAGTGATACATTTTGGTAAGAAGAACGAAGAGAGGCAATATAAGCAAAATGGCACAATTTTAAAGGTTGTGCAGGCACAGAGAGATCTGGGGGTGTATGTGCACAAATCTTTGAAGGTAGCAAGAAAAGTTGAGAAGGCTGTTAAAAAGCATATGGGATCCTGGGCTGTATTAATAGAGGCATAGAGCACAAAAGCAAGGAAGCAGAGAAGTCCTGCTACAACTGGACAGGGTATTGGTGAGGCCACACCTAGAGTACTGCGTACAGTTTTGGTCTCTGTATTTAAGGAAAGATATACTTGCATTGGAGGCTGTTCAGAGAAGGTTCACTAGGTTGATTCCGGAGATGAAGGGGTTGACTTATGAGGATAGGTTGAGTAGGTTGGGCCTATACTCATTGGAGTTCAGAAGAATAAGTAGTAAAAGATCCTCTCGGAATGAGTGATCACAGTATGGTTGAATTTGTAATATAGATTGAGGGTGAGGAAGTTGTGTCAGAAACGAGCGTACTATGTTTAAACAAAGGGGACTACAGTGGGATGAGGGCAGAGTTGGCTAAAGTAGACTGGAAACACAGACTAAATGGTGGCACAATTGAGGAACAGTGGAGGACTTTTAAGGAGCTCTTTCATAGTGCGCAACAAAAATATATTCCAGTGAAAAAGAAGGGCGGTAAGAGAAGGGATAACCAGCCGTGGATAACCAAGGAAATAAAGGAGAGTATCAAATCAAAGACCAATGCGTTTAAGGTGGCCAAGGTTAGTGGGAAACTAGAGGATTGGGAAAATTTTAAACAACAACAAAGAATGACTAAAAAAGCAATAAAGAAAGGAAAGATAGATTACGAAGGTAAACTTGCGCAAAACATAAACACAGATAGTAAAAGCTTTTACAGATACATAAAACGGAAAAGAGTGACTAAAGTAAATGTTGGTCCCTTAGAAGATGAGAAGGGGGATTTAATAATGGGAAATGTGGAAATGGCTGAGACCTTAAACAATTATTTTGCTTTGGTCTTCACAGTGGAAGACACAAAAACCATGCCAAAAATTGCTGGTCACAGGAATGTGGGAAGGAAGGACCTTGAGACAATCACTATTACTAGCGGGGTAGTGCTGGACAGGCTGATGGGACTCAAGATAGACAAGTCCCCTGGTCCTGATGAAATGCATCCCAGGATATTAAAAGAGATGGAGGAAGTTATAGCAGATGCATTCGTTATAATCGACCAAAATTCTCTGGACTCTGGGGAGGTACCAGCGGATTGGAAAGCAGCTAATGTAACGCCTCTGTTTAAAAAAGGGGGCAGACAAAAGGCAGGTAACTATAGGTCAGTTAGTTTAACATCTGTAGTGGGGAAAATGCTTGAAACTATCATTAAGGAAGAAATAGCGGGACATCTAGATAGGAATAGTGCAATCAAGCGGACGCAGCATGGATCCATGAAGAGGAAATCATGTTTAACTAATTTACTGGAATTCTTTGAGGATATAACGAGCATGGTGGATAGAGGTGTACCGATGGATGTGGTGTATTTAGATATCCAAAAGGCATTCGATAAGGTGCCACACAAAAGGTTACTGCAGAAGATAGAGGTACGCGGAGTCAGAGGAAATGTATTAGCATGGATAGAGAATTGGCTGGCGAACAGAAAGCAGAGAGTCAGGATAAATGGGTCCTTTTCAGGTTGGAAATCGGTGGTTAGTGGTGTGCCACAGGGATCGGTGCTGGGACCACAACTGTTTACAATATACATAGATGACCTGGAAGAGGGGACAGAGTGTAGTGTAACAAAATTTGTAGATGACACTAAGATTAGTGGGAAAGCGGGTTGTGTAGAGGAGACAGAGAGGCTGCAAAGAGATTTGGATAGGTTAAGCGAATGGGCTAAGGTTTGGCAGATGGAATACAATGGGGGGAAAAAAAAACAGTAAAAGGGAATATTATTTGAATGGGGAGAAATTACAACATGCTGAGGTGCAGAGGGACCTGGGGGTCCTTGTGCATGAATCATAAAAAGTTAGTTTGCAGGTGCAGCAGGTAATCAGGAAGGCGAATGGAATGTTGGCCTTCATTGCGAGAGGGATGGAGTGCATAAGCAGGGAGGTCCTGCTGCAACTGTATAGGGTATTGGTAAGGCCGCACCTGGAGTACTGCGTGCAGTTTTGGTCACCTTACTTAAGGAAGGATATACTGGCTTTGGAGGGGGTACAGAGATGATTCACTAGGCTGATTCCGGAGATGAGGGGGTTACCTTATGATGATTGATTAAGTAGACTGGGTCTTTACTCGTTGGAGTTCAGAAGGATGAGGGGTGATCTTATAGAAACATTTAAAATCATGAAAGGGATAGACAAGATAGAGGCAGAGAGGTTGTTTCCACTGGTAGGGGAAACTAGAACTAGGGGGCACAGCCTCAAAATACGGGAGAGCCAATTTAAAACCAAGTTGAGAAGGAATTTCTTCTCCCAGAGGGTTGTGAATCTGTGGAATTCTCTGCCCAAGGAAGCAGTTGAGGCTAGCTCATTGAATGTATTCAAGTCACAGATAGATAGATTTTTAGCCAATAAGGGAATTAAGGGTTACGGGGAGAGGGCGGGTAAGTGGAGCTGAGTCCACGGCCAGATCAGCCATGATCTTATTGAATGGCGGAGCAGGCTCGAGGGGCTAGATGGCCTACTCCTGTTCCTAATTCTTATGTTCTTATGAATGAGAGGTGATCTTATAGAAACATATAAGATAATGAGGTGGCTCGACAAGGTGGATGCAGAGAGAATATTTTCACTCATAGGGGAAACTAAAACTAGGGGGCATAGACTCAGAATAAGGGGCCGCCCATTTAAAACTGAGTAGGAATTTCTTCTCTCAGGGGGTTGTATATCTATGGAATTCTCTGCCCCAGAAAGCTGTGGAGGCTGGGTCATTGAATATATTTAAGGCGGAGATAGACTGATTTTTGAGCGATAAGGGAATAAAGGGTTATGGGGAGCAGGCAGGGAAGTGGAGCCGAGTCCATGATCAGATCAGCCATGATCATATTAAATGGCGGAGCAGGCTCAAGGGGCCAAATGGTCTACTCCTGCTCCTATTTCTTATGTTCTTATGCTAAACCTTTATAAAATACTGGTTAGGTCTCAGCTGGTGTATCTTGTCCAATTCTGGACACCAAACTTTAGGAAAGATATCAAGACCTTAGAGAGGGTGCAGAAGAGATTTACTAGAATGGTACCAGGGATGAAGGACTTAGTCATTTGGAGACTGGAGAAGCTGGGATTGTTCTCCTTAGAGCAGAGTAGGCTAAGAGGAGATTTGATACAAGTATTCAGAATCATGAAGGGTTTTGCGAGAGTAAATGAGGAGAAACTGTTTCCAGTGGCAGAAGGGTCAGTAATCAGAGGACATAGATTTAAGGTGATTGTCAAAAGAACCAGAGGTGACTTGAAGAAAAAAAATGTTTTAAACACAGCAAGTTAGTGTGAGCTGGAATGCACTACCTGAAAGGGTAGTGAAAGCAGATTCAGTAGTAACATACAAAATGGAATTGGATAAATACTTGAAGGGAACAAAATTACACGGCTATGGGGAAAGAGCAGGGGAGTAGGACTAATTGGGTTGCTTTACCAAAGAGCTAGCACAGGCATGATGGGCTGAATGGCCTCCGGTGCTGTATCATTTTGTGATTCTATCTTTGAATAAGTCAGTGTGATGAGCAATTATTTAAATGCATGAACGGATTGAATATACTGCCAGAAAGACCATTAGAAATATATCACCCTTATATCATGGTTTCAATGAAAATAGATAAATAAATAAATTCTATACGCAACAGTATTTAAAAAATATATATTTTGGTTACTCAAAGCATAAGTCATAGTTCACTTAACTGGGATACGGCTAGAAATAGACTGCTCATGATCCTGTGAAACAACTGACATGTTATTTTGATATATTATTAGGAGAGATATGCAATAACTAAAGTGGTGATGTTATCTAACAATTAAGAGCACTAATTATGTCTGCATACAAACTGCTTGAATTTCCCAGTGCCTCAGTAGGGGAATATGCTATGTGGTATGGTACTTTGCACGATGTCAGGAAGGTTCGAGGTTTGATCTCATGTCTGCACTATTGATATCAGATAAATAAGAACATAAAAACATAAGAAATAGGAACAGGAGTAGGCCATACGGCCCCTCGAGCCTGCTCCATCATTCAATAAGATCATGGCTGATCTGATCATGGATGCAGCTCCACTTCCCTGCCCGCTCCCCATAACCCCTCATCGATTAAGAAACCGTTTATTTCTATCTTAAATTTATTCAATGTCCCAGCTTCCACAGCTCTCTGAGGCAACGAATTCCACAGATTAACAACCCTCAAAGAAGAAATTTCTCCTCATCTCAGTTTGAAATGGGCGGCACCTTATTCTAAGATTGTGCCCTCTAGTTCGAGTCTCCCCCATCAGTGGAAACATCCTCTCTGCATTCACCGTGTCAAGCCCCCTCATAACCTGATACGTCGCGATAAGATCACCTCTCAATTCTTCTGAATACCAATGAGTAGAGGCCCAACCTACTCCACCTTTCCTCATAAGTCAACCCCCTCATCCGCGGAATCAACCTAGTGAACCTTCTCTGAACTGTCGTAAATATGGAAACCAAAACTGCACGCAGTATTCCAAATGTGGCCTCACCAATGCCTTATATAGCTGTAGTAAGACTTCCCTGCTTTTATACTCCATCCCCTTTGCAATAAAGGCCAAGATACCATTGGCCTTCCTGATCACTTGCTCTACCTGCATGATATCTTTTTGTGTTTCATGCACACGTACCCCCAGGTCCCGCTGTACTGCGGCAATTTGCAATCTTTCTCCATTTAAATAATAACTTGCTCTTTGATTTTTTTTCTGTCAAAGTGTATGACCTCACACTTTCCAACATTATACTCCATCTGCCAAATTTTGCCCACTCACTTAGCCTGTCTATGTCCTTTTGCAGATTTTTTGTGTCCTCCTCACACATTGCTTTTCCTCCCATCTTTGTATCGTCAGCAAACTTGGCTACGTTACACTCAGTCCCTTCTTCCAAGTCGTTAATATAGATTGCAATTAGTTGGGGTCCCAGCACTGATCCCTGTGGCACCCCACTAGTTACTGGTTGCCAACCAGAGAATGAACCATTTATCCCGACTCTCTGTTCTGTTAGTTAGCCAATCCTCTATCCATGCTAATATATTACCCCCAACCCTGTGAACTTTTATCTTGTGCAGTAATCTTTTATGTGGCACCTTGTCAAATGCCTTCTGGAAGTCCAAATACACCACATCCACTGGTTCCCCTTTATCAACCCTGTTCGTTACATCCTCAAAGAACTCCAGCAAATTTGTCAAACATGACTTCCCCTTCATAAATCCATGCTGACTCTGCCTGACCGAATTTTGCTTTTCCAATTGTCCTGCTACTGCTTCTTTAATAATGGACTCCAACACTTTCCTAAGCACAGATGTTAGGAAACTATAGACCAGTTAGCCTGTTTTTTGTCTGCCTCCTTTTTTAAAAAAAAAATAGGGGCATTACATTTGCAGTTTTCCCAATCTGCTGGGACCTCCCCAGAATCCAGGGAATTTTGGTAAATTACAACCAATGCATCCACAATCCCTGCCGCTACTTCTCTTAAGACCCTAGGATGCAAGCCATTAGGTCCAGGGGATTTATCTGCCTTTAAGTCCCATCATCTTACTGAGCACCACCTTTGTGATTATGATTGTGTTAAGTTCCTCCCCCCCACATAGCCCCTAGATTATCCACTGTCGGAATATTGTTAGTGTCCTCTACCTTAAAGACTGATACAAAATATTTGTTCAGAGTTTCCGCCATCTCCATGTTCTCCATTACTAAATCCCCGATCTCGTCCTCTAAAGGACCAACATTTACTTTAGCCACCCTTTTCCTTTTTACAATACCTATAGAAACTCTTGCTTTCTGTTTTTATATTTTGCGCTAGTTTACTTTCAATCTATCTTCCCTTTCTTAATAATTTTTTTCGTCATTCTTTGCTGGCTTTGAAAAGCTTCCCAGTCTTCTGTCCTCCCACTAGTTTTGGCCACTTTGTATGCCCTTTTTAATTGGATACCGTCCATGATTTCTTTAGTTAGCCACGGATGGCTATCTTTTCTCTTGCACCCTTTCTTCCTCACTGGAACATATTTTTCCTGAGAGTTGTGAAATATCTCCTTAAATGTACACCACTGTTCATCAACCGTCCTACACTTTAATCTATTTTCCCAGTCCCATTTACCTAACTCTGCCCTCATACTTTCATAATCTCCTTTATTTAAGCTTAGTACGCCGGTTAGAGATCCAACTTTCTCACCCTCCATCTGAATTTGAAATTCAATCATGCTATGATCACTCATTCCGAGGGGATCCTTTACTTGGAGATTGTTTATTAATTCTGTCTCATTACACAGGACCAGATCTAAGCTAGCCTGCCCCCTGGTTGGTTCCGTTACATACTGCTCAAGGAACCCGTCCCTTACGCACTCTATGATAAGCTATCATTAGCCTCAGCATCTGGTCGAAGGAAGGTTGGAGACTAAATTGGGTTAGGGTTCCTGGTTCTTGATTGCTACCTAGTGAACCACGTGCTGGAGGTGTGCACATGAATGTCCGGTGAGGACATCACACTCAGCCAAAGCCTGTCAATACCATTGGTCAGATCCATATCAAGAATGGTCACTTGGGCAATGTACTGAGGTCACCTGTGAAACTGTAATCCAGCATTAGCTACCTATAGGGGAAAAGGAGAGAAAACTGGCGGGGGAATTCTATACAAACTCATTATTTACATTTACATCTGCTCTGTTGCAAATTTTTCTATGGCAGATTTGAAACCATGTTTCCAGAGGCAACAGTTCCAGAGTTCCAGGAACTCAGCCAGACTGGGAAACATCCAAAGAAATGCAATAGAAATTCTTTAAAATAACTTTTTTTTTAGCGCAATTCATCTGAAATCAGTCAAATCATACAAACGATCAAGGAATTTCAAGCGCAAATTACGTCCGATGCAACTCGAGCTTCTGTGATCTTTTGCACTTGTTTAAAAAAACATTGCATTTGAAGCTGCCTCTACCCACAAAACTGCCCATCCCCCCAGATCCAACTAGACACTTAGTAAAAATACTTTTTTTTGTGCTAAAGTCATATTAAGCTGTATTAATAAAACTACATTAGGTTACCACTCCAATATATCAAGGAATATTTCTTAGTGCAAGGGACAAAAAATAAACCATTACATTCTAAAACACTGCCCGATTGTGCTGGTTCATGGAAAATTTTACGTTTGTGATAATGTAAATGTGTTCGTGTGGAAACTTGACTAGTGCAATTTTGTAATTTGTGCTCGGATTGCCGACTATGCCTAAAGCGGAAACTCTACCCCAACATTTTTCCCCTTATCATATTGTCCAGCAACTTATCATGGTAAAAAGAATTTGAAATAAATATAAAATATGCAGCTCCTCACTTTGTAACATATTTTATAGCAGGTAGAAAAGTCAATTATGACAGTTATGTGAATTAATCCTATCCATTTCTTTGTTTCCAATCTCAGCTACACTGGTGTGAGAAGATAAAAACTGAGTTATCACTGTTGTCTAATTTGTGGCAATCAGACCAGAAAACCCGAATGGAGGCTGGAAGCAAGTCATATGATTAACCTTCTGGTTGCAGGGGATGCGAGATACAAGAGACTGAGCAGAAATTGCCATTGAGGAATGTAAGGAAAGCCATAATTTGTCCTTTAATGTTTTATAATAAAGTACACTAGAAACCCACTGCATCAAATTAGGGAAAGGGGCTGAATCAAATAATAGACTAAGACTCATCAGCAAGTGTCAATGGGGAACATCAACGGCTAGAGCACTTCATGTTATTAATTGAAGAATTAATGATTACAATGTAATCTCTACAACTTTATCAATAATAATCTACAGTTGATTACAGTTAAGTCCATTTAAGGAACATGTTTTGATTCAGGATGTTTTGATTCCCTAAAACAGATGATTCCTTAGGCAGAAAGATTCCTAGGCCGATAATTTTAGAGAGCCACACAGTTTAAACAGAAAGTACTTATGAACCAGGGAACAGACTACACAGAAATATTATGACGCCGCCTGCACAGACCTTCTAAAAGCTGTAAATCAGCCATAGAAGAGTCACATGAGGTGTGGGAGAAACTAATTACCCATCCCTAATCCAAGACACACAGATTTGAAGTACAGTACATACAAAGTACAAATACTGCATATGCTGTTCTGAGCATATGCTGACTGGTTTCAAAAGTCTGCCGTGTCTATTGAGCTTACACCTACAAACATAATGGCCTAGAAATCCCGGTCGAGAGCTCTTCCTGCAGGCAATCGGCTGAAAAAGTTAAAAAAGATGCGCACCTACTTGTTCCTGCTGTGCCCGCTCGAACTTCCGATCCTGAGGCCTTCACTCCCTATGCATCAGAGCGTGTGCACGTTGGGACTTCCATATGCTGGAGGTGGAGTCACATGGCTCTGGGCAATCAATCAAGGTACAGTATTTTCTGATTCATAATAATGGGAACTCCCTCAGTTGGAGTTCCCATTATTATAAATGAGAAACTCCCCCCAAACACAAAACAATAAAAAATAGAAAAACACACTACTTATTTAAGATTCATTTAAATTAAAGTTCTTATTTAAAAAAATATATTTTCCCGACTTTTTAAAAAGTTTTTTAATTATGCCTTAAAATAAACTTACTGTAGTGGGGAGGGTTTTTAAACAATAAAATATGTTCTCTTATGTGTTTATTTACTTTAATTTTAATGTTTATGTTTTTAAACACTTGCGCCTGTAAAAGTAGGCTATACGCCTGCTTTTTCAGGTGCAAGATTTTTGAGGACATTTGCTGGGCAAGATATGCGTAAATATCGCAAATCTTGTCCTGCAAGTATCCTCGCTCCCGATATGCGCGAGATCTGTCAAGCCAGAAACTTGACAGATCGGAAAAGCCGATTTTCAGCTCATGCGCATTGCACGCTGAAAACCGGCTTTTCCGATGCCTTCCCGGGTCCGTAGAAATTTCGTACAGACCCAGGACATCGGAATTTCAGGCCCAATATTTAAGGAACGAATGCATGAATTGCAACAGTTATACATTCCTTCTGGCATAAAAACACAAAAGGAAAAGTGGCACAACCATGGCTAACAAAAGGAATTAAGATAGTATTAGATCCAAAGAGGAGTTATACAAAGTTTCCAGAAAAAGTAGCAAGCCTGAGGATTGGGAGCAGTTTAGAATTCAGCAAAAAAGGACCAAGAGATTGATTAAGAGGGGAAAAAATAGAGTATGAGAGTAAACTTGCAAGGAACATAAAAACTGGCTGCAAAAGTTTCCACAAGTACGTAAAAAGAAAAGGATCAGTGAAGAGAAATGTAGGTCCTTTACAGACAGAAACGAGAGAATTTGTAATGGGGAACAAAGAAATGGCAAAACAATTAAATAAATAAATGCCTTCAAGGAAGAGGACACAAATAATGTTCCAGAAATGCTATGGAACCAAGGGTCTAGTGAGCAACAGGAATTAAAGGAAATGATAATTAGTAAGAAAATAATGCTGGAGAAACTAATGGGACTGAAGGCAGATAAATCCCCAGGGCCCGATGATCTGCATCGCAGAGTACTAAAAGAGGTAGCCATGGAAATAGTAGATGCATTGGTTGTCATCTTCCAAAATTCTGCAGATTATGGAACAGTTCCTGCAGATTGGAGGGTGGCAAATGTAACCCCACTATTTAAAAAAGGAGGGAGAGAGAAAACGGGGTACTACAGACCGGTTAGCCTGACATCAGTAGGGAAAATGCTGGAGTCTATTATAAAGGATGTGATAACGGTACATGTAGATAACATCAACGGGATTAAACAAAGTCAACATGGAGTTATGAAAGGAAAATCATGTTTGACAAACCTATTGGAGTTTTTTGAGGATGTAATTGATAGGATAAGGGAGAACCAGTGGATGTAGTGTATTTGGATTTTCAGAAGGCCTTTGATAAAGTCCCACATAAGAGGTTCGTGTGCAAAATTAAAGCACATAGGATTGGGGGTAATGTATTGGCATGGATTGAAAATTGGTTAACTGACAGGAAACAGAGAGTAGGAATAAACGGCTCTTTTTCGGGGTGGCGGGCAGTGACTAGTGGGGTACCACAAGGATCAGTGCTTGGGCCCCCCAGCTAGTCACAATATATATATAAATGATTTGGATGAGGGAACCAAATGTAATATTTCCAAGTTTGCTGATGACACAAAACTAGGTGGGATTGTGAGTTGTGAGGAGAATGCAAAGATGCTGCAAGGCGATTTAGATAGGTTGAGTGAGTGGGCAAACACATGGTAGATGCAGTATAACGTGGAGAAATGTGAAGTTATCCACTTTGGCAGGAAAAACATAAGGACAAAGTATTATTTAAATGGTGATGGCTTGGGAAGTGTCAATGTACAGAGGGACCTGGATGTCCTTGTACACCTGTCATTGAAAGCAAACATGCAGGTGCAGCAAGCAGTTAGGAAGGCAAATGGTATGTTGGCCTTCATTGCAAGAGGATTTGAGCAAGGATGTCTTACTAGTTATACAGGGCCTTGGTGAGGGCCTGGAGTATTGTGTGCAGTTTTGGTCTCCTTACCCAAGAAAAGATATACTTGCCATAGAGGGTGTGCAGCGAAGGTTCACCAGACTGATTCCTGGGATGGCAGGACTGTCATATGAGGAGAAATTGGGTCGACTCGGCCTGTATTCACTAGAGTTTAGAAGAATGCGAGGGGATCTCATTGAAACTTATAAAATTCTGACTGGGTTGGATAGACTGGATGTGGGGAGGATGTTTCCCCTGGCTGGGAAGTCTAGAACAAGGGGTCACAGTCTCAGGATACGGGGTAGGAAATTTAGGACCAAGATGAGGAGAAATGTTTTCGCTCAGAGGGTGGTGAACCTGTGGAATTCTCTACCACAGAAGGCTGTGGAGGCCAAGTCACTGAATATATTTAAGAGGGAGATAGATAGATTTCTAGAAACAAAAGGCATCAAAGGGTATGGGGAAAAAGCAGGAATATGGTGTTAAGATAGAGGATCAGACATGATCATTATTGAATGGTGGTGCAGGCTTGAAGGGCTGAATGGCCTACTACTGCTCCTATTTTCTATGTTTCTATGTTTCTATATCTAGGAGCAATGATTAGTGTCTTGTTTGTGTGCATTTGTGGTTTGATGGATTCCCTTAAACTGAATCTTCTAATTTCCTGAAATTTGAATGATTTAGGTTTTTTTTCCATTTCGATTCCCTTAATCAGTGATTCTCTTCAACAGGCTTTGTATCATGAAATAGCAGTCATCAAATTATTAAACCTATTAAAATTGCAGATATTACCCCAATACTGAATCTCATAAATGGAGGAAAAATTGAGACTATAGCAGTTAGAAAAAGAATGCTTCAAAAAAACACAAACCATAAGCTTCTGTAATAATACATTTAATTCATTTAAAATATACACTTATAATAAAAGAGTATGCTCAGTATGTGTATTAAAATATTGAATGGTATTTGTTACTTTAAAAATACTTTCACTAGTTCCATCTCCCATAAACACCAACAATGGATGTAATCAATAGAAATTCTAATGCAATGTTCATTATTGAAAGAGCTGTAACAACACAATTCTATTTTGGTTACGCCATCCACTGTATAGATTCTGGCAATTAATGAGTAAAAAATGATATAAAAAAATCAAAATCTGAAAAGTGTTAGAACAGGCTGAAGTCATAGAGGATGTGCATTGTAACTATGACCACATATTCCTAATTTATTTCTAGTGGCTGAGCATTAATACCTCCCAAACATCTTTATTAAAAAAAGAACTAGCATCTAAAGGGGATAAAATCTTTAATCTGTCAAAACAATCTCAAAGCTATCTTCCTGACTGATAGACAAGTAAGCATGTACATTTTCTTTATGCATATAGTATCAAATTGCATTTTGGACTGTAAAACATTTTCTACTTCACAAAGTGCATAAATCTCAATTGCTTAGAAATTCATCATAATGAATTACAGAAATTCTACATTGCCACAAAACTAACTGCCCTCTGGACGTGTCTAAGCTACTTCCCCAAACTCATTATAAACATCAGAACCACATAAAAATAACATCAATCAGAATCTTTTGGGTTCAATCATTAGCTTTCTTCAATCAAGAAAACTATATAAAGAAAATTACAGTAAACTTATTATCCCAGTTGAAATCTGCCTGTTCTTTCCCCCCTTTTATTTCCAGACTTTCTATTAGACACATATTCATCCTTGCTCATTAACCCCTTTGGCCTTAACGTCAGGAATTCCATTCACATTACTAATCATAACAAGGTTCTTTTGTAAGCATTTATTATTTCAATTGTGCTATGTCCAAAAGGCCCACAGGCAACAGGGAAAGCAACTTTCCTGTGACACTCAGTTGACATTACTGATGAAGAAAATTTCTGATAATTTACACCAACCAAGAATATCCATTAATCAAATATCTATAAACATCTCCCCCAGAAGTTCAGGTGACAAATCTGGAACCAAGCCAAAGACCAGGAAGGAGCCATGTTGAATCCCCAGACTCTGCTGAGTGAGCTGATCATGGTAGTGGTAGGGGCACTATAATTCTTCTCCACATCCTCAAGCTTTAGGGGATATAAAGCTAGCCAGTGTTCCTTGCCACTTCTGTTTGCTGTCCAACGACCCTTGTTGCAAATATCAGTTAAGGATAGGATAAGGCTAGTGTGATATATTCACAGAGCACAGCACACACAGCTCCTAACATGGCAGGCAGCTCTCTTGGAAGCCTCCGGAAATCTGTCTGGTTCTGTTTAATTATTAACTGTGCAATTGCAGTACACAATGTGTCCACATCCACAGTGTGGAGCTACAGACATTACAAGCTTACAAGCATTACACTTCTCCCTCCTTAATGAAGAAGTTATTAGAACAATTATCATACATAACTTATGTTTATACATAACACAGGATATAAAACATTTTTTTCCATATTTACAAATTTGACTTTACCAGTTGTTTTCTGTTTCGAAGAGGATACCTTCGCTCTCAAACAGAACCTTCCAAACATGGTGTCGAATCTAAATTCATCCGAGGCTCATCCTGAGGAACGTTTTCCTCCATGGAATTTCCTTGATTTTCATTTGAACTCACGAACTTCAGGCTCTTTGTTTTCCTGACTCGGACTCAGACTTTCATTCTGATTCTCTCCTGGATTTGTTTCCAGTACATTGGATTTAGGATTTGCTACTGGTGTATTAAAACTATCTGATGAGTCAGAAATAATTGAATCATTCCCACCTTCAACTCCTTCCATGTCTGTAGGTAAAATATGATCAATATGAACAAATCTAACCTGTCCATTATCAAACATCTTTACCAAATATGTGCGAGGACCACATATCTTCACCAGTAGAGAGCACCATGTTAGTTCACTATGACATATCTAAGGAGATTAAGCTAGCATGTGATGCCTTTCCGTATGGAGTTGGGGCAGTAATCTCTCATGTATCAAGTAGTGGGAAGGAGAGACCAATTGCTTTTGCTTCACGCACTCTCAGTGCCAGTGAAAGTAATTATGCGCAAATTGAAAGGGAAGCTTTCCATTAATTTTTGGGGTCAAGAAGTTTCACAAATACTTGTATGGTCGTAAGTTTACCATCGTTACAGACCATAAGCCCTGAACAGCAATCCCCCATCCAAAGTCCCCAGTTCCAACATTAGCTGCAGCCCGAATGCAGAGATGGGCTTTGATGTTGTCAGCATATACATATGATATTGAATACAGATGATCAGTTGATCACAGTAAGGCTGATGCAATGTCTAGATTGCCTTCCCCATCACAAGTTACACCCGATAGGGAAGAAGTGTTTTATTTTTCATACATTGATGAACTGCCAGTCACAGCTGAAGAGATTGGTAGAGCAACCAAATGTGACCCAGTGATGTCAAAGGTGTATGAGTATATTGCACATGGATGGCCAAACGAGGTAACAGATACACATCCATTCTTCATTCGTAGGAATGGATTATCAGTCGATAAAGATTGTATCATGTGGGGTGCAAGAGTGGTTATACCAAATAAATTCAGGTCCAAATTATTAGGAGACCTCCATGACCAGCACCTGGGAATGTGCTTGACCAAGAGTTTTGTACGCAGTTATTTATGGTGGCCAGGTCTTGATAAAGATACAGAGTACATAGTGAGTCAGTGTACGACATGTCAATTGGTAAGCAAGCAACCACCACCATTATAGCCATGGAAATGGCCTCCCAGGGTATGGCAAAGGCTACATATTGATTTTGCTGAGTTAGAAGGACAACAATTGTTCAATGTGATTGATAGCCATTCGAAGTGGGTTGAGGTGTTTCCAATGTGGAAAATAAGTAAAACATTGGACATTTTACGAAAATTATTTTCTTCATTTGGCCTCCCTGAAGAAATTGTTTCAGATAATGGACCACAATTTTGTTCAGAAGAATTAGCACAATTCACGAGCAAAAATGGTGTGAAACATACCAAGGTTCCACCATACCATCCTGCTTCGAATGGTGCAGCAGAGCGCACTGTACAAATTGTAAAACGTGCCCTCATAAAACAAATGTCAGATCCAAATCCAAGGAAACGACAGTTGTCATTGGATCACAAATTGGCAAATTTTTTGATTACATATCGAAATACTCCTCATGCAACTACTGGTAGAACACCAGCAGAGTTGTTTCTCAAACGACAGCCACGAACCAGATTCTCATTGTTAAACCCAAATTTGGCACAGTCCGTAGAAGAGACACAATTAAGACGGAAAGAGAATCATGATAGAGGTAGAATAAAAGAGAGAAGTGTGAAATTAAACCAGAAGGTGAGAGTGAAAAGCCATCACCATAAATGGTTAAAGTGGTTACCAGGAAGAGTGGTGAAGATATGTGGTCCTCGCACATATTTGGTAAAGACGTTTGATAATGGACAGGTTAGGTTTGTTCATATTGATCATATTGATCATATTTTACCTACAGACATGGAAGGAGTTGAAGGTGGGAATGATTCAATTATTTCTGACTCATCAGATAGTTTTGATACACCAGTAGCAAATTCTAAATCCAATGTACTGGAAACAAATCCAGGAGAGAATCAGAATGAAAGTCTGAGTCCGAGTCAGGAAAACAAAAGCCTGAAGTTAGAGTGAGTTCAAATGAAAATCAAGGAAATTCCGTGGAGGAAAATGTTCCTCAGGATGAGCCTCGGATGAGTTTAGATTCAACACCATGTTTGGAAGGCTCAGTTCGAGAGCGAAGGTATCCTCTTTGAAACAGAAAACAAGTGGTCAAGTTAAATTTGTAAATATGGAAAAAAAAAAGTTTATATCCTGTGTTATGTAGAAACATGAAAGTTATGTATGATGTTTGTTATAATAACTTCTTCATTAAGGAGGGAAAAGTGTAATGTCTGTAAACTTGTAATGTTTGTAGCTCCACACTATGGATGTGGACGTATTGTGTTCTGCAATTGCACAATTAATAATTAAACAGAACCAGGCAGATTTCCGGAGGCTTCCGAGAGAGCTGCCTGCCATGTTAGGAGCTGTGTGTGCTGTACTCTGTGAATATATCACATTTTCTTGGATTTCTCCAGTTGAAAATCACGCAATTTGTCGCGGTATAGTGACTCCGGTATTACACTCACAGATGCACCCGTGTCAATTTCCATTGGTATCTTGAATCCCGCAACATCTATGTGGATTTTGATGTTTTCCGAATCGCTGTCCGTTAACCTCGTGCTCCTGATGACATGTAACTCTTAACATCTCCTCGTCCTGTTGTTGTCCTTCCATGCTATGTAGTCTCTTGTGATTTCTACTCATAGCTTTGAACGCTGGACTCATAGCTTTAAAAGCTGGTTTACCCTTCAGTCGGCATGCCTTCACAAGATGCCCAGTCTTTCTGCAGAAGAAACACTCTGCCTTCACGTATGGACAACTTTGAGCAATGTGTTGTCCCAGACACCTATAGCATGACTTCGACGCTCTGTTAGAATTTCCAGTTTCTGAGACTTTGGGCCCCCACTGTCTTTTACTTTGAACCTGCAGGTGATTTACCTCGGTTGACTGACGACCGTAATCATTATTTAATTCTCGGGAATATTGTTCGGCCATGCCCATCGTCCTCGCTGTCTGACAAGCAATCTCAAAAGTCAAGTCATCCGTCTTCAATAACTTCCTTCTGATCGCATCATTTTTCACCCCACAAACAAAACGATCCCGTAATGCTCGGTTTTGAAAGTTTCCAAAATTACAATGCATCAAAACTTTTTTTAATGCAACGATGTAATCACTGATACTTTCATCAACCTTTTGATTCCGAATCCCGAAACGATAGCTTTCGACAATTTCTAACGGTTTGGGGTTATAGTGCTGCTCCAGCTTCGTTAAAATCTCTTTAATCGCTGTGTCCTTTGGCTCGTCAGGCACAAGTAGATTTACAAGGGTGTCATACAATGCAGGACTGCCTCCGATAAGAAGATCGCTCTCTTACGTTCCAACACAGCCCGGTTCTGGACTGCATTGTCTGGAACTTCGATTGTGTTATTTGCAGTGAAATACATTTCTAGCCGATCCACATACGCTTTAAAACATTCCCGGTCATGTCTATATTCCCCCAAATGTCCGATTACACCTGCCATTTTAATCTCTAGCTGTTCACACCGTGTGCTGTATTTTACCTCGGATTTTTGTAGCTTTTTCCAAAGACAGAAACTTCCAAAGTCTCTGTCGGCTGGCTAAATCCTTCACCAACAAAAGCTGAGCTTTAAGTCATCCGAAAAATCCCATCTCAATCGCCAAATGTGATATATTCACAGAGCATAGCACACACAGCTCCTAACATGGCAGGCAGCTCTCTTGGAAGCCTCCGGAAATCTGCCCGATTCGGTTTAATTATTAACTGCAATTGCAGTACACAATACGTCCACATTCGTAGTGTGGAGCTACAAACATTACAAGCAGACAGATATTACAGCTTGGCTGTGATGCCACCATTTTAAATAGCATGCCAAGACTCACTGTCTAGGTTCACACACTTGGAATTATTTAAGCAACTGTAGGAACAGCAGCATGGTAGGTTTCATGTTGGAACACTAACCCACTGAATCAAGGAATGGAAGAATGTCAGTTCACAGTTGCCAAAGAAGAACATACCAATTACAGCTGCAAGAAAAAAAAAAATCAGAGCTAGGGTCACCCTGCCACTCCCAGGTACCTTCTTAAAATGCATAAAAAGCAGACATATTTTTCTGATTGGCTCCGTTTCAGCCAATTAAGAACTATTTTATCACGACTCATTTATTTCACGGTCTCTCACCACATTGCTTTCAAATTTCTACCATATTCTCCAAGTCACAACAAACAATCCCACAAGTGATCCACAAAAATGCAAAATAAGGAGCTAAAAATACATTACCAAAATTCTAATTTTAGAAAAGGACACAACAATAGTAATGCAGTACTGAAGTATTGCTTTAACTTTTTAAAAGCATTCAAGATTTTCGCTAGTTATCCATACAAAAACTTTTTTTCAAATCAATAGAATTGTTAACTCACAAAATGAAAGTTTCATTACAGCTGTCCAAAAAATACAATAAAGCCAAAATTTATAAATACCAACATTTAAAAATAGAGACGACAGTGGGCTCGATTTCCCCAAAGCTTTTTTTTGGCAGACTTGAAGAGTTACGCCCGTTTTTTTGGGGTCCCAAATACGCCCCAAAAAATGTTCTAAGTTTCCCCGTTGGATTTCTTCATTTTGGCGCAGCCTAATCTGTCCTTTAGTTTTGGGGGTGGAGCCGTGCTCTGCGCCAAAAAGATCGGGTTGCCACAGTAACCAGGGACACAATGCAAGCTGAGGCTGGAAAGTGAAACATACAGCCAGCTCGCAACACATTAAAACACATTGCACCAACTTAAAAATACATTAAAATATATTGCAGCAACTTACCTCCAATTATTAAAGTTCCCCCCCACCTGCCGATGCTGGTGCCGGTGCCAATTCCCGCCTTTATCCCAGGTCGAAGGGACTCCCGGTCTGCTTCCCCCGCTGGCCCCAGCGCCCCGCCCCGGCCGACGGGCTTGTTGGTCCCGCTTCCCCCCACCCCGGAGTGCCTTGCTGGTGCCGGTCCTGTGCCCCCGCCCCTAGCCCTGGCCGAAGGGCTTGCCGGTCCTGCTCTCCCCCCACCCCCTTTCCAGTGTCAGTCCAGCTACAGCCCACCCCCCCACCCAGCTTTACCGGTCCTGCCCCAGCCCGGGCCGAATGGCATCCTGGTCTGCACCTCCGCCCCTATCCCGAGCCGAATGGCCTCCTGGTTCATTTCTCCTCCCCATCCCAGGCCGAATGGCCTTCTCCCTCCCGGTTCCCGCACCTAACTACACTCGAAAGGCTTCCCCTCTCTCTCTCTCGCACCTCTCCTGCTACCCAGGCACCTGCTGCACTTACCTGCGATAATTTCCTGAGCCGCACCTTATTAAATGAAAACATTTCAGAGTGGTTTACACAATGAATTAGTTTAGAAATGCAGTGACCATTATGTAGGATATTTAGATCAGTGTTATAATCGGTTGAATGAGAAGGGATTTTCATTTCAGATCAGTGGAATTTGCACTGATTAGCAATTTGGCTGTAATTTTTTTCGAGAAAGATAAACACTGCAATCTGAAATCTGCTGATCCACACAATAACACAACTGAATTAATCTTGGCAGATAATTCTCTCTCAATAAAAAAAAGGACTATATTGCTGCACTGTCATTCACCATGTATGCTAAGCAATGAATGTCATGTTCTGACCAAAGATCAATCACCTGAAATGTTAACCCTATGCTTTTCTCCACAGGTGCCTGAGCTGAAGTGTGTTTCCAGCAGTTTCTGTTCTTGTTTCAGAATCTGCTGTACTTTGCCATTTGTATTACTAAAAGTACATCATTTATTAGAAGCTCAGCTGGTTAAATGATCCCAATGGCCTTTCGTACCAAGAAATTGTAGAGTAAATGTTATGAATTTGTGGAGCCGGCTGATCTTCACACATGCATTTCCGATATCCAGTTCCAATTTGCAAATTCGTAATACTTACACTCATGTGTTTAATTATTTTATCTATCATTGCATAAAAATTCATGGTTATATTGGCATCTTTAGCAATAAAAATCCAAGCTGTTCACAAGTTAAAACAGTATCACCATCAGTGAAAAAAGTGGACATAGCAACTTTTCCATCAGAGTATAGCAGCAGCAGCCAGCCATTAGCTGGTATAGCTGCAGTGTAGCAGGTGAAGGAAGCATAGGAGAGGCATTCCAGGAGTGCAGAGACAAAGGAGACACATGACTCTCAGCTGGCAGTAGAACTGTCATAAGCAACTCAGTTACCCGGCAACAGTGCATGAGCTGGCTGTGATTGGGATATGCCACTAGGTCACGAAGACCTGCAGGGAGAGTCAACCATCTGCACCATACACCAGCATCATCGGGGAAGATCATCGCTGCCTTCAATTTTTGTGTCATACAACCTTTCTATTATTCACAAGGTGCATAATCTGCTATTTTCACTTCTACTGCCTTAACTGCGATATCCTTGGTTACATTAATCTGTTGAAGATAAATGCAAAAAATGCTGCATTAACAACTATTTTCTTTCATATCTATTGTGTTCCTAACACAGATGAGGCTGCACACAGGGAGGTTAAAGTGACAGTGACTCAGTCTTTAATAAGACACTCCAGAGTGAGGAACAGGCCTTAGGGGCCGACTTATATGCAGTGCTCCCAAGGGATGCTGGGATCCCTTGGGACTTCAGGGGATGAGCTCCCTGGTGGCGGAACATGGGAGTGCATGCTTTACAGATACACAATATCCATACACATTGTATGCCAATAATTTACTGCAATATTTGTGGTTTATTTGTGTGCTCTTTAGTCATGCAACAAACCTCCTGAAATGTTCTCTGAACAGTTGACACCACATTCATTCTTTTACTAACGAAGTGCTGCATTTGTTGCCAGCTTAGCATATTTGAGGGCTATTCTCAGTCATGAAAAGTCCAACATTGTCATTTAATTACAGTGGTTACCAGTACATCTCGGGCCTGATACTAAATCACACATTTCTCAAACTTCATTGAGCAATCAGCTCAACATTTACACATTCCACAGCTGCAATAAAAATGAAGGGAATTCACTAGGGGAATTATTTTTGTAGAGTTCTCCTCTGCCTTATAAAAGAAAATGATTTACTCACTAGGTTGCACGAGGATGCTGCCCATAATTGTTGTCATTGGAACGGCCTGACAGGGAGGACGACGTATTTGAAGATCATCAGGATTATAGGAAAATTGTATGTTTTTGGCCAAGCATTACTCTTATAAAAGTTTGAAGAAAAAAATCTCTCTTTGGACTTCCCTTCCTGACTTTGGCATTTATACCAATGACTTGTTAAGTTACTCGAGAAGCATTAAAGCATCGTTATAGCAGATCTACTGTGACTAGTGTCTAATTTTTCACTCTGCTAACAACATTGCATTCTCAGGAATTTCCAGTTCCAAAACTGTGTGTTCCCACTGACTCCTTGTTGATGTTAATTACAATATCCCCATCCTCATTTAGAGTACTCGCCATGGTCTTGACCTGCTCTACACAAGTGATCTGCTCCGGCCTTAATTCCCTGCCCATATTCTGCACTCCTCCAATAAACATAGAAACATAGAAAGCAGGTGCAGGAGTAGGCCATTCGGCCCTTCGAGTCTGCACCACCATTCAATAAGATCATGGCTGATCATGCAACTTCAGTACCCCATTCCTGCTTTCTCTCCATACCCCTTGATCCCTTTAGCCGTAAGGGCCACATCTAACTCCCTTTTGAATATATCTAACAAACTGGCCTCAACAACTTTCTGTGGTGGAGAATTCCACAGGTTCACAACTCTGAGTGAAGAAGTTTCTCCTCATCTTGGTCCTAAATGGCTTACCCCTTATCCTTCGACTGTGACCCCTGATTCTGGGCTTCCCAAACATCAGGAACATTCTTCCTGCATCTAACCTGTCCAATCCCGTCAGAATTTTATGTTTCTATGAGATCCCCTCTCATTCTTCTAAATTTCAGTGAATATAAGCCTAGTCGATCCAGTCTTTCTTCATATGTCAGTCCTACCATCCCGGGAATCGGTCTGGTGAACATTCGCTGCACTCCCTCAAGAGCAAGAATGTCCTTCCTCAGATTAGGAGACCAAAACTGCACACAATACTCAAGGTGTGGTCTCACCAAGGCCCTGTACAACTGCAGTAAGACCTCCCTGTTCCTATACTCAAATCTGCTCACTATGAAGGCCAGCATGCCATTTGCCTTCTTTACTGCCTGCTGTACCTGCATGCCTACTTTCAATGATGTACCATGACACCCAGGTCTCGTTGCACCTCCCCTTTTACTAATCTGTCCCCATTCAGATAATAATCTGCCTTCCTGTTTTTGCAACCAAAGTGGATAAACTCACATTTATCCATATTATATTGTATCTGTCATGTAATTACCCACACACCTAACCTGTCCAAATCCTCCTGCAGCCTCCTAGCATCCCCCTCGCATCTTGCACTGCTCAGTGTCATCTGCAAGCTTGGAGATATTACAGTCAATTCCCTCATCCAAATCATTAACGTATATTGTAAGTAGCTGGGGTCCCAGCACTGAACCCTGCATCACCCCACTAGTCACTGCCTGCCATTCTGAAAAGGACCCGTTTATTCCTACTCTTCGCTTCCTGTCTGCCAACCAATTCTCTATCTCCGTCAATATATTACCCCCAATACCATGTGCCTTAGTTCTGCACACTAATCTCTTGTGTGGGACCTTGTCAAAAGCCTTTTGAAAGTCCAAATACACCACATCCACTGGTTCTCCCTTGTCCACTCTACTAGTTGCATCCTCAAAAAATTCTAGAAGATTTGTCAAGCATGATTTCCCTTTCATAAATCCATGCTGACTTGGACTGATCCTGTCACTGCTTTCCAAATGCGCTGCCATTAACATCTTTAATAATTGATTCCAACATTTTCCGCACTACTGATTTCAGGCTAACTGATCGATAATTCCCTGTTTCTCTCTCCCTCCTTTTTAAAATGTGGGGTCACATTAGCTACCCTCCAATCCATAGGAACTGAACCAAAGTCAATAGAATGTTGGAAAATGACTACCAATGCACAAACTATTGCTTGGGCCACTTCCTTAAGTACTCTGGGACACAGACTATCAGGTCCTGGGGATTTATTGGCCTTCAGTCCCTTCAATTTCCCGAACGTCATTTCCTGACTAATAAGGATTTCCCTCAGTTCCCCCTTCTCGCTAGACCCTCGGTCCCCTAGTATTTTCGGGAGGTTATTCATGTCTTCCTTAGTGAAGACAGAAACAAAGTATTTGTTCAGTTGGTCTGAATTTCCATTATGAATTCCCCCGACTCTGACTGCAAGGGACCTACATTAGTCTTCACAAATCTTTTTCCCTTCACATATCTACAGAAGCTTTTGCAGTCAGTTTTTATGTTCCCAGCAAGCTTACTCTCATACTCCATTTTCCCCCTGCTAATTAAAGCCTTAGTCCTCCTCTGCTGAATTTAAAATTTCTCTTAGTCCTCAGGTTTGCTGCTTTTTCTGGCCAATTTATATGCCTCTTCCTTGGATTTAACACTTTCCTTAATTTTCCTCGTTGGCCACGGTTGAGCCACCTTCCCTTTTTTATTCTTGCGTCACACAGGGATGTACAATTGTTGTAGTTCATCCATGTGATGTTTAAGTGCCTGCCATTGCCTATCCACCGTCAACCCTTTAAGTATCATTCTCCAGTCTATCCTAGCCAATTCACGTCTCATACCGTCGAAGTTTCCTTTCTTTAAGTTCAGGACCTTAGTCTCAATTAACTGTGTCACTCTCCACCTTATTGAAGAATTCTACCATATTATGGTCACTCTTCCCCAAGGGGCCCCGCACGACCAGATTGCTAATTAATCCTCTCTCATTACACAAGACCCAGTCTAGGATGGCCTGTTCTCTAGTTGGTTCCTCGACATATTGGTCGAGAAAACCATCCCTTATACACTCCAGGAAATCCTCCTCTATAGTATTGCTACCAGTTTGGTTAGCCCAATCAGTATGCAGATTAAAAAGTCACCCATGATAACTGCTGTACCCTTATTGCATGCGTCCCTAATTTCCTGTTTGATGCCATCCCCAGCCTCCCTACTACTATTTGGTGGTCTGTACACAACTCCCACTAATGTTTTCTGCCCTTTGGTGTTTCGCAGCTCTACCCATAAAGATTCCACATCATCCAAGCTAATGTCCTTCCTTACTATTGCGTTAGTCTCCGCTTTAACCAGTAACGCTACCCCACCTCCTTTTCCATCCTGTCTGTCCTTCCTGAATATTGAATACCCCTGGATGTTGAGTTCCCAGCCTTGGTTATCTTGGAGCCATGTCTCCGTAATCCCAATTACATCACATCCCTTAACAGCTATCTGCACAGTCAATTCATCCACCTTATTACGAATGCTCCTCGCACTGAGACTCAGAGCCTTCAGGCTTATTTTTTTTTAACACTCTTTGTCCTTTTAGAATTATGTTGTAATGTGGTCCTTTTTGATTTTTGCCCTTGATTTCTCTGCCCTCCACTCTTGCTTTTCTCCTTCCTACCTTTTGCTTCTGCCCCCTTTTTACTTCCCGCTGCCTCACTGCATAGATTCCCATCCCCCTGTCTTTTTAGTTTAAACCCTCCCCAACAGCACTAGCAAACACTCTGCCTCAGACATCAGTTCCGGTCCTGCCCAGGTGCAGACTGTCCGGGTTGTACAGGTCCCACCTCCCCCAGAACCGGTTCCAATGTCCCAGGAATTTGAATCCCTCCCCCTTGCACCATTCCTTAAGCCACGTATTTAGCTGAGCTAACCTGCAATTCTTATTCTGACTAGCACGTGACACTGGTAGCAATCCTGAGATTACTACCTTTGAGGTCCTACTTTTTAATTTAACTCCTAGTTCCCTAAATTCAGCTTGTAGGACGTCATCCCGTTTTTTACCTATATCGCTGGTACCTACATGTACCACGACAGCTGGCTGTTCACCCTTCCCCTCCAGAATATGCTGCAGCCGCTCCGAGACATCCTTGACTCTTGCACCAGGGAGGCAACATACCATCGTGGAGTCTCGTTTGCAGCCGCAGAAACGCCTATCTATTCCCCTAACAGTAAAATCCCCTATCACTATAGCTCTCCCACCCTCCTATGCAGCAGAGCCACCCCTGGTGACATGGACTTGGCTGCTGCTGCCTTCCCCTGATGAGTCATCTCCTCCAACAGTACCCAAGGCGGTGTATCTGTTTTGGAGGGAGATGCCCGCTGGGGACCCCTGTACTACCTTCCTTCCACTGCTCTTCCTGTTGATCACCCATTCCCTATCTGCCTGTGTAACCTTTACCTGCTATGACCAACTCACTAAACGTGTTATTCACGACATCCTCAGCATCGCGGATGCTCCAGAGTGAATCCATGTGCAGCTCCAGTGCCACAATGCGGTCTGTCAGGAGCTTCAGCTGGATACACTTCCTGTACATGTAGTCGTCAGGGACACTGGAAGCGTCCCTGACTTCCGACATAGCACAGGAAGAGCATGACATGGGTCTGGGCTCTCCTGCCATGACTTAACCCTCAAATTGCTGAATTTGGAAACAATGCCAAAGGTTTCTTACTGCTAAGAACAAGAAAAAAGATAAAGAAAAAGAAAACTACTCACCACTCAACCAGCCAATCATTTACCCTCTTGGCTGTGACATCATCCTTTGATTACTTTTTACTTCTTTCTTACTTTTGACCTTGTTGCAGCTAGCTCCTTCTTTGGCCGCTGCTCCCTCTCTGCCGCCGACCCCGGACTGCGGCTGGGCCTTTATAGGCCGCCGCTGCTGCTCCTCCGGCCGCTGCTCCCTCTCTGCCGCCAACCAGGCTTTTAGAACACACTCCATCTCTCCTTCCTTCCACTCGACTATTGCCAGTTGCTCGTGCAACCATCACACTCCTACCCTTTGGAATTCCGTACTAGATTCCCTCCACCTTCCCAACTTCTTTCAAAAATCTTCTCAAAACCATCCTCTTCAACCATGCCTGTGTTTCCCCATCTGAGCTTTTCCATTCACCTCCAGAGTCTCCATCCCGCGTCTCATTATTATAAAAGAGATCGCTTTGCTTGCGACGAGCCTGGCATTGGAGGAGTGCAGGATATGTGCAGGGAATTAAGACTGGAGCGGATCACTTGTGTAGAGCAGGTCGAGGCCATGGAGCGTGCTCTAATTGAGGATGGGGATATTGTAATCAACATCAACAAGGAGTCAGTGGGAAAACACAGTTTTGAAACCAGAAATTCTTGAGAATGTAGTGTTGCTAACAGAGTGAAAAACTAAGACACCAGGCACAGTAGATCTGTAACAACGATGCCTTAATGCTTCTCAGTAACTTAACAAGTCATTGGTACAAATGCATACTAATGTTGCTGCATTTTTATTAGCAGTTCGTAAAATGAGACCGTTTCACTTATTTTTCAAAACAAAAGGAAAAGATTCCCCGATGGTGGTGATTCTGACTACGAGTACCAAGTCAAGGCAAACAGCTCATTTTTAAAGAGCTATGATTTACTATAATATATATCTTAACTGCAAGCAGTTTGCCATACAGATTGAGGGTGAGGAAGTAGTGTCTCAAACAAGCATACGATGCTTAAACAAAGGGGACTACAGTGGGATGAGGGCAGAGTTGGCTAAAGTAGACTGGGAACACAGACTAAACGGTGGCACAATTGAGGAACAGTGGAAGACTTTTAAGGAGCTCTTTCATAGTGCTCAACAAAAATATATTCCAGTGAAAAAGAAGGGCGGTAAGAGAAGGGATAAGCAGCCATGGATAACCAAGGAAATAAAGGAGAGTATCAAATTAAAAACCAATGCGTATAAGGTGGCCAAGGTTAGTGGGAAACTAGAAGATTGGGAAAATTTTAAACGACAGCAAAGAATGACTAAGATAGCAATAAAGAAAGGAAAGATAGATTACAAAAGTAAACTTGCGCAAAACATAAAAACAGATAGTAAAAGCTTTTACCGATATATAAAACGGAAAAGAATGACTAAAGTAAATGTTGGTCCCTTAGTAGATGAGAAGAGGGATTTAATAATGGGAAATGTGGAAATGGCTGAGACCTTAAACAATTATTTTGCTTCGGTCTTCACAGTGGAAGACACAAAAACTATGCCAAGAATTGCTGGTCACGGGAATGTGGGAAGGGAGGACCTTGAGACAGTCACTATCACTAGGGGGGTAGTGCTGGACAGGCTAATGGATCTCAAGGTAGACAAGTCCCCTGGTCCTGATGAAATGCATCCCAGGGTATTAAAAGAGATGGCGGAAGTTATAGCAGATGCACCCGTTATAATCTACCAAAATCCTCTGGACTCTGGGGAGATATCATCGGATTGGAAAGCAGCTAATGTAACGTCTCTGTTTAAAAAAGGGGACAGACAAAAGGCAGGTAACTATAGGCCGGTTAGTTTAACATCTGTAGTGGGGAAAATGCTTGAAGCTATCATTAAGGAAGAAATAGCGGGACATCTAGATAGGAATAGTGCAATCAAGCAGACGCAACATGGATTCATGAAGGGGAAATCATGTTTAACTAATTTACTGGAATTCTTTGAGATAACGAGCATGGTGGATAGAGGTGTACCGATGGATGCGGTGTATTTAGATTTCCAAAAGGCATTCGATAAGGTGCCACACAAAAGGTTACTGCAGAAGATAAGGGTACGCGGAGTCAGAGGAAGTGTATTAGCATAGATAGAGAATTGGCTGGCGAACAGAAAGCAGTCGGGATAAATGGGTCCTTTTCGGGTTGGAAATCGGTGGTTAGTGGTGTGCCACAGGGAGCGGTGCTGGGACCACAACTGTTTACAATATACATCGATGACCTGGAAGAGGGGACAGAGTGTAGTGTAACAAAATTTGCAAATGACACAAAGATTAATGGGAAAGTGGGTTGTGTAGAGGGCGCAGAGAGGCTGCAAAAAGATTTAGATAGGTTAAGCGAATGGGCTAAGGTTTGGCAGATGGAATACAATGTCGGAAAATGTGAGGTCATCCACCTTGGAAAAAAACAGTAAAAGGAAATATTATTTGAATGGAGAGAAATTACAACATGCTGCGGTGCAGAGGGACCTGGGGGTCCTTGTGCATGAATCCCAAAAAGTTAGTTTGCAGGTGCAGCAGGTAATCAGGAAGGCAAATGGAATGTTGGCCTTCATTGCGAGAGGGATGGAGTACAAAAGCAAGGAGGTCCTGCTGCAACTGTACAGGGTATTGGTGAGGCCGCACCTGGAGTACTGCGTGCAGTTTTGGTCACCTTACTTAAGGAAGGATATACTAGCTTTGGAGGGGGTACAGAGACGATTCACTAGGCTGATTCCAGAGATGAGGGGGTTACCTTATGATGATAGATTGAGTAGACTGGGTCTTTACTCGTTGGAGTTCAGAAGGATGAGGGGTGATTCTTATAGAAACATTTAAAATAATGAAAGTGATAGACAAGATAGAGGTGGAGAGATTGTTTCCACTGGTCGGGGAGACTAGAACTAGGGTGCACAGCCTCAAAATACGGGGGAGCCAATTTAAAAACAGAGTTGAGAAGGAATTTCTTCTCCAAGAGGATTGTGAATCTGTGGAATTCTCTGCCTAGGGAAGCAGTTGAGGCAAGCTCATTGAATGTATTCAAATCACAGCTAGATAGATTTTTAACCAATAAGGGAATTAAGGGTTATGGGGAGCGGGCGGGTAAGTGGAGCTGAGTCCACGGCCAGATCAGCCATGATCTTGTTGAGTGGCGGAGCATGCTCGAGGGGCTAGATAGCCTACTCCTGTTCCTAATTCTTATATCATTATTGAAAACTAGACTATGCATAGTACCTTAAAAATGAGTAGGATCAAATATGCAACTATTAAACATATTGGTCCAAAGATTGCTGTAACACGCCAGCGAATGGCGCCTGCCATTCGTTCGACTTGCCCTTGCCGTTTAATCTCAATGTTATTTTGCCTACAAGTTGCTGGAAGTGAGATGGAAATGGTGCAGGGCATCTAGGATCTGACTGAACAGGGAAGAAACTGTATCCCCTTAACCAATCAGATTGAAGGATTGTGAAATTTATAGCACATGGTCTAAACAAGGTTGTGTAAGTTGGAATGGTGAATTCAATGTGAAATCAGCTACAGAAAGAGAAATAAAGCAAGAGAAAGAAAGATTGGATTGAGAGAAAAGAGGACACAAATAAAAAGTTTAAAAAAAGGTAATATAAAATTTTTTTTGAAAAAACAAATCGCCAACAACAATTAACATAGAAAATAGATGCAGGAGTAGGCCATTCGGCCCTTCTAGCCTGCACCGCCATTCAATGAGTTCATGGCTGAACATGCAACTTCAGTACCCCATTCCTGCTTTCTCGTCATACCCCTTGATCCCCTGAGTAGTAAGGACTTCATCTAACTCCTTTTTGAATATATTTAGTGAATTGGCCTCAACAACTTTCTGTGGCAGAGAATTCCACAGGTTCACCACTCTCTGGGTGAAGAAGTTTCTCCTCGTCTCGGTCCGAAATGGCTTACCCCTTATCCTTAAGACTGTGACCCCTGGTTCTGGACTTCCCCAACATTGGGAACATTCTTCCTGCATCTAACCTGTCTGAACCCATCAGAATTTTAAACGTTTCTATGAGGTCCCCTCTCATTCTTCTGAAATCCAGTGAATACAAGCCCAGTTGGATCCACTCTTTCTTGATAGGTCAGTCCCGCCATCCCGGGAATCAGTCTGGTGAACCTTCACTGCACTCCCTCAATAGCAAGAATTTCCTTCCTCAGGTTAGGAGACCAAAACTGTACACAATACTCCAGGTCTGGCCTCACCAAGGCCCTGTACAACTATAGCAACACCTCCCTGCCCCTGTACTCAAATCCCCTCGCTATGAAGGCCAACATGCCATTTGCTTTCTTCACCGCCTACTGTACCTGCATGCCAACCTTCAATGACTGATGTACCATGACACCCAGGTCTCGTTGCACCTCCCCTTTTCCTAATCTGTCACCATTCAGATAATAGTCTGTCTCCCTGTTTTTACCACCAAAGTGGATAACCTCACATTTATCCACATTATACTTCATCTGCCATGCATTTGCCCACTTACCTGACCTATCCAAGTCACTCTGCAGCCTCATAGCAACCTCCTCGCAGCTCACACTGCCACCCAACTTAGTGTCATCCGCAAATTTGGAGATACTGCATTTAATCCCCTCGTCTAAATCATTAATGTACAATGTAAACAGCTGGGGCCCCAGCACAGAACCTTGCGGCACCCCACTAGTCACTGCCTGCCATTCTGAAAAGTACCCGTTTACTCCTACTCTTTGCTTCCTGTCTGACAACCAGTTCTCAATCCATGTCAGCACACTACCCCCAATCCCATGTGCTTTAACTTTGCACATTAATCTCTTGTGTGGGACCTTGTCGAAAGCCTTCTGAAAGTCCAAATATACCGCATCAACTGGTTCTCCCTTGTCCACTCTACTGGAAACATCCTCAAAAAATTACACAAGATTTGTCAAGCATGATTTCCCTTTCACAAATCCATGCTGACTTGGACCTATCATGTCACCTCTTTCCAAATGCGCTGCTATGATATCCTTAGTAATTGATTCCATCATTTTACCCACTACCGATGTCAGGCTGACCGGTCTATAATTCCCTGTTTTCTCTCCCTCCTTTTTTAAAAAGTGGGGTTACATTGGCTACCCTCCACTCGATAGGAACTGATCCAGAGTCAATGGAATGTTGGAAAATGATTGTCAATGCATCCGCTATTTCCAAGGCCACCTCCTTAAGTACTCTGGGATGCAGTCCATCAGGTCCTGGGGATTTATCGGCCTTCAATCCCATCAATTTCCCCAACACAATTTCCCGACTAATAAGGATTTCCCTCAGTTCCTCCTCCTTACTAGACCCTCTGACCCCTTTTATATCCGGAAGGTTGTTTGTGTCCTCCTTAGTGAATACCGAACCAAAGTACTTGTTCAATTGGTCCGCCATTTCTTTGTTCCCCATTATGACTTCCCCTGATTCTGACTGCAGGGGACCTACGTTTGTCTTTACCAACCTTTTTCTCTTTACATACCTATAGAAACTTTTGCAATCCGTCTTAATGTTCCCTGCAAGCTTCTTCTCGTACTCCATTTTCCCTGCCCTAATCAAACCCTTTGTCCTCTTCTGCTGAGTTCTAAATTTCTCCCAGTCCCCGGGTTCGCTGCTATTTCTGGCCAATTTGTATGCCACTTCCTTGGCTTTAATACTATCCCTGATTTCCCTTGATAGCCACAGTTGAGCCACCTTCCCTTTTTTATGTTTACGCCAGACAGGAATGTACAATTGTTGTAGTTCATCCATGCGGTCTCTAAATGTCTGCCATTGCCCATCCACAGACAACCCCTTAAGTATCATTCGCCAATCAATCCTAGTCAATTCACGCCTCATATCTTCAAAGTTACCCTTCTGGACCATGGTCTCTGAATTAACTGTTCATTCTCCATCCTAATGCAGAATTCCACCATATTATGGTCACCCTTCCCCAAGGGGCCTCACACAACGAGACTGCTAATTAATCCGCTCTCATTACACAACACCCAGTCTAAGATGGCCTCCCCCCTAGTTGGTTCCTCGACATATTGGTCTAGAAAACCATCCCTTATGCACTCCAGGAAATCCTCCTCCACCGTATTGCTTCCAGTTTGGTTAGCCCAATCTATGTGCCTATTAAAGTCACCCATTATAACTGCTGCACCTGAAGGAATGAGACTATACACTTTTAATAGTTAATTTTCAGTGCCAGGGAGATTGACTGGCAGTAATTAACACTTATCGTAAGACTTGAAATGACGACTTCACTTTCTGTGGAGAGTTTACTTTGTATCTACCGTGCAAGTACAGGAACTTCTCGCCACTCTATGGATGTGAACGGGGCAGACCACCAGATGCCATTTCTGCTAAACTAACGGCAAGACGACGCATCTCCAATGGCAACTTTTTGATTTCCGTGTTCAATCGTGCATCTGCCCTCGCCTGAAGTTGCTGGGCATTTGCACCTAAACAGTGAGCGTTATTAACCTCGCAATTATTTTGACAGCAATAGTCTTTGGCCCCCACCACAAACTCAATACTCAGCACCGATTCCATCCCCCTGACGAACCACTGTCTCAGGTTGAAGCAATCTGTTCACAACCTCAATATCTGTTTCAACCTTGAGCTGAGTTTCCAATTCTCTCCATCACAAAGACTGCAGACTTTCACCTCTATAACACCCACCTTCACCCCTACCTCAGCCTATCTGCCACTGAAACCATCACCTATGCCTCTATCAATTACCAGCGAATGGCGCCACACCTTTTGTGCATCCACCCAACACCCTTTACCCCAATCATTGGTAGTTGTGCCTTCGACCGCCTGGGCCCCACACTCTGGAATTGCCTCTATAAATCCCGCTGCCTCTCCCCTCCCTTTTAATATCTCCCTCCTTGGCAGGATTCATTCATTTTTTCTCTTTGTGAAGCACCTTCAGACATGTTTTCTACATTTAAACCACCATATAAAATGAATGCTGTTATTGCATTGCCAAAGGTTTATGTTGCATCCTGTATAGACTACCTACTCTAGATTCAATTAACTCTTCAATCTGTTTGAAGTTCTGAATTCTGGCATGAAAGCTACACACAGAATTATTTCTTCCTGCTGGGAAGTCAGGAACTCAGAATTTATGTATATACAGCATGACAAAATATGTAGCTTTGTACACAAGGTATATTTGTTCCAATAACAAAATCACAGTTCAATCTGGCCACCAAAATGATTACTTATTTCTAAGAAATATGGGGAATCAAATTTTCATGCAAAATTAAAAACACTTGAAGATTCTCAAACCTGCCTCTTCAAAAATAAGAGATCCTACTTTCAACTAACACCAGTTAACCAAGTCGCTCAGATATTTTCCTCCTCTATAAGACACTGATTGTTAAGGTCTGTTTATACACCCTATAATGCAAGACCTGCATTTATAGTCGACAGTGACTTCCCCCATTAGATACCTCATGCCTGAGTGCACACAATGATTTGGAGAAAGGCCAACAATTTGCAAGGTGCTCTCCATTTGAATGTGATTGCACATGTCAAACATACTACTGTAATCACTACAATATACATAGCAAACTGTACAAAACTAGTGGTAAGATGCAAATAATTATTGGGCTATTTCGCTGAATTAATGCTGAGTATCATGTTCTTCCAACCCCCTTTACACCCACACCCGACATCGTTGGAGTGGATGAAATCCAGAAGTCACGACACTGACACTTCACACCCAATAAACCGGTTAACCATCCGCATACAATGCCCCATCTATGGCAGGGACGGGGGGGGGGGGGGTCATGCGCTTGGGTAAGGGACTTAGACTGGGGGAGGGATGCACTTGTACTGGGGTAAGGGTCTTCAGCTGGCAGAAGGGTGCACACGCTGGGGTAATGGACTTCGGCTGGAATTTGGTGGCTTTTGGGGAGATCTATCCTCTGTTGCTTCTGAAGTCAAAATGGATCGAATTACAAATTGGAAAGTCACTCAGAACTTGGGCTGGGCAGTTAGAGTTACACATTCCAGAGGAATTTCAGTGTGTGGTTTATCCTCCAAGGGGACCGATCAGCAATAGATCAGAGAAACGGCTGCCTTTCAGCTAGTACAAATAGACGCAGCCATAAACAAAATATTTTGCAATTAAAATGAATACTTAGTGACCATGGTTGTTTAGTTTAAACTGTGATTTGGTAAATATTTTGGTTCATTAAGATTCTGCCTCATCATTTTAGGTTCGAGAAATTATTTCAATATCAAAATAAAAGCAGCGTGTCTATTTTTAAAAGGAACTCGGGGCGAAATTGCTCTGCGCCCTAATTGGGAGTGGTAACCTTCTGGGGCCGGGGCTTTCTGCGCCTGGCGCAGAAGTCCAGCCCCCACCACCCCTTACCGCCCCTGAAAGAAAGCGCAGCACAATCTCGCGTGCTCAGCTTCCTTTGGGGGCAGTAACCGGGGCATTACGGGAAGTATTCTGCGTAGCTCTGACCCGCTTCAACACCCCTCCCTTTCGACTAAAGGGGAGGGCCGCGCATACTCTGCACAGCCCCTGATGGCCTCCACTAGGCCACCAGGGCAGCATGCAACTGGGCCTGCAGACCGGCATACAAGACGGAGTGCCGGGCTGCAGGATGGCAGCCCGGACCAAGCTAGGGCCGCCATCGTTGAGCCGACCCAAGGGTCGGCAGACAAAAAAAGATGACGGCCCGGGGTGCTGACATCCTCCCCTCTAAAGAGCGTCCCACGAGCGGATGTCGACCAGCTTCGCGACCCGCAGGAGAATTTCCCTTGCGGGGCGTTAAGGGGTCGGCGTGAGGTTGCCGCGCACAGCAATGATGTCATCACTGGTTGCGTGGCGGCCCAGGGCATGGCGCTGCCATGGCAGCGTCTCCGCAAATTCCGGGAGGCGGTAGCATCACCCTCCCCCAGGCAAAATGTGTCTTGCGCTGTTAGCATCCCCCGGAGAACTAACGGAGCTATAAAAAGGGGCAATTTTGCCTGACAGGAAGTTATGAAATGTGGTTAAGATAAGATAAGTGTTATAGTATTACCTATACAATAAGTATTGATCATAGACAAATGGTGCTGAAACTGAAATGGCGTCGTCTGTGTATCATGTGGCAAAAGAAAAAAATTGGAGCAAAGACTAGAATTATAATTTTTAAATATACTGCAAAAAATACTTCATCAAAGTGGAGAATAAAAATAAGCTGTCATGGTTAATTATAGGGTTTCAATAAATCTAACACTAAATGCATTGGAAGCTATATTTACCTTGAAAAGCATCTAGCTGTTCATTTATCTCAACACAGATGTGGAATTCTCATTTTTCTGAAGCCATTTATTCACAGACTTGCTAAGCACCTCCTAAAACACATGAAACCTTCCAGCATATATTATTTTCACTGACAAGGTAAACATATAAACAAAAATGGAAAACAGAAGCTGAAAACTTAATAACCTTGGCAAATACATCTGCTCACCTGTTTGCTAACTTAAGCTCTCAGTGTTAAAACTCTTTCAAACAGCTGATGAAAACTAGTAGCCTGATGAAAGCAAGCAGTTGTCAATGAAAGAAGTGTCTTTCTGTTAAGGCAGGTTTACTCGTAGTCTGACAAACCAGACCAGTCTGGGTCATTAAATTCTCCTTCATCACTTTCAGTACCACTCAAGTTCCATTAGATAACATAATTCAACTAGGAGAAGCTGGACAATGTGAGATTTGTCTCTTCCTATGAGCTGGAGGATCTTATGACTGTACAATATTCTCTCAGTACAACAGAGAAATTACAAAATTCAGCCACCAGAGACAAGAAAATGCAAATGACAGGCCAGCCTGGGACTTGACGTTTTAATAGAAGTCTGAAAGTTCAAGTTCCCAAACATCCCACCAATTTCTCTTGCAATAGATTGATCAATCCAAGTTTTCCATTACATTGATGACCGTATCGATACTGCTTCCTGCTCTAAAGAATTTCATTAATTATGTTTCACATTTCCACCCCTCGGTTAGCTTTATGTGGCCATGTGAAGCGCCTTGGGGCATTTTGATATGTTAAAGGTGCATATAAATGCAAGTTAGGGCTACTTGCTGGTGGTCCATCTCCGGCTCTTCTCTTCTTGGACCTCGTTCTTTATCTCTAGAGTTGGGCTTTTAACTGACATCTATTATAAGTCCACAACTTCTGAAACATGAATTTGAGCCAGAATCCCAGTGGAATGAGTTGGAGCTAGAGACAGGTGAAGGTGGGGTCTTAGCAAATATGTGATCAAAAACAAGATGATAAAAAGGCAATGAAGATGAACAGGGTAAAAGAGACATGCGATCAAATTGAAGAACTTTTCCAAGGCTAAGCTAACAGTTCAGAACAATGCATTCAAGATAACACTGCTAAAATAGCTGGGAAGATAATTAAGATGAATTCCTTAAGCATTTGTAGGCCAGTGCCCCCACAGTACAATTTCATGGCTAATGAATATGTTATATTAATGACCTGTTGCCATTTTAATAGAATAAATGATTCATTTGAGACATAATAATGGAGTAGCTTTCGAAGAAGTACTTGCATTTATATAGCGTCTTTCATGATCACTGGACATCCCAAAGCGTTTTACAGCCAATGAAGTGCTTCTGAAGAGTAGTCACTGTAGTAATGTAGGAAACGTGGCAACCAATTTGCACACAGCAAGCTCCCACAAACAGCAATGTGACAAGGTAAACTGTTTTTCTTGTGCTGATTGAGGGATAAATATTGGTCAGGATAAATCTCCTGCCATGGGATCTTTTACATCCACCTGAGATATCAGACGGGGCCTCAGTTTAACGTCTCATTCAAAAGACGACACCTCCACCAGGGCAACACTCCCTTCAGTCATCGTTATCGTCATCCCACAGTACTGCACTAGAATCTCAGTCTCGATTATTGTACTCAAATCTCTGGCATGGGGATTGAACCCCAAGTTTCTGACTCAGAAGCGAGTGCTACCCCACTGAGCCACAGCTGACACTGCAATTTAATGTACTTAAAACATAGGAACCTAGCCTGTTGCGTCATTCAATGAGACCATTACTGATTTTCGACCTAACTCCATATAAAATATCTATTTGTTTATTTGTTTATGAACAAGCTTAGAGAAAAAAAAATCACCCAATGAAATTAGAAAGTGATCTAACAAAACAGAGCAGCAACATTTCATTAACCTGAATAAACTACTGCAATGATTTATGTTGTTTATTCATTGTCAAGGGGCTGCAGTGATTCACTCAGGCATTAAGCTTGAAATTCTACAGCTGCAGCATTTGCAGCTTGAAATCTTCACACTGCTTATTCTCATTAAAACTATTCATTTCCCCTCAAATAAAATACCATCACAAACTTTCTCTTGTTGCTCTTCCTGTCACTCCTCTAAATTGAGGCATCCCTAATATAACATCATGAGCATGAGAGAAGGCAGACTGTTTGGTGTCATCCGATACAGAAAGGACTCAATGAATGGATTAAGGGATTTACAAGACATATTTTGCTTTACCACCACCCCAGTCATTCAATAGAAAGATATGAATACTTGAAGCTTTTAACTTTCCTCTACTTTTTCCTTGTTTGCAACATATATTTAAGTAGCTTTCCTTTGTCTTCAAATGTTGGGTGTATATTCCAGATTTATTTGCGGAAAGGATAGTTATGACTTCTGCTGTAAGATTTTTGACGTTAAAAAAAAAAATTGCACTTTAATAAATTAGAAAATGACTTAAACGAGAGATAGGATTATAATTACTTAAATAGTATTAAAGAAGCCAAAACATAGGTGTTTTAAAGTCACAGTAAAACAACTATATTGAAATTAACTCTATCCCACTGTCACTTAGTTCAGAGAATAGGTGGGTGAGCAGAAGAGTTCACTCATTGCTTTCAATTCCACCTGATTTTTTGACCATAGAATGAGGTGCCTGTACATAGAATGCAACAAACAACTACTTGCATTTATACAGCATCTTTAACAAAGCAATCACCCAAAACCCATCACAAATAGGTAATAAGGAAATAAATGAATGCACATGATGGGGAAGCCTCAACAAATTAAATAGCATATGCCAATGGTCAACAAAACTTGTATTTATATAGCACCTTTAACGTAGTAAAACATTCCAATCACTTCACAGAGTATCATCAAACAAATTTTGACACCGAGCCACAAAAGGAGAAATTAGCGCAGGTGACCAAAAGCTTGGTCAAAGAGGTAGGTTTTAAGGAGCATCTTAAAGGAGGAAAGAGAGGTAGAGAGGCAGAGAGGTTTGTTTAGGGAGGGAATTCCAGAGATTAACGCCTTGGCAGCTGAAGGCATGGCCAATGGTGAAGCGATTAAAATCAGGATTGCTCAAGAGGCCAGAATTAGAGAAGCACAGATATCTGGGAGGGTTGTGGGCAACATTCTCCGTCATTTTTGGGGGGCCCTTTAAGGAGCTACTGGCTCATTCACAGATTCCTTCAACAGACTATGTGAGACCTGCAGAGAGCTGCATGGCCGCACAGCTTATAGGGAAAGTTGGTTGTGGGGCTGGCGGAGATTACAGAGATAGGGAAGGGCGAGGCCATGGAGGGATTTAGAAACAAGGATGAGAATTTTAAAAATCAATGTGTTGGTTAATCAGGAGCTAATGTAGGTCAGCGAGCACAGGGGAGATGGGTGAGCGGGACTTGGTGCAAGTTAGGACATGGGCAATGGTGTTTTGGATAGCCTCATGTTTGCGGAGGGTAGATCATGGGAGGTTGGCCAGGAGTGCTTGGAATAGTTGAGTCTAGAGGTAATAAAGGCATGAATGAGAGTTTCAGCAGATGAGCTGAGGCAAGGGTAGTGTGTAATTGTGTTGGAGTTCAAACAGATATATGAATACAACTAATACACAAAATAAGGAGCTACCTGAAGGTTAAGTGCTACTTTCTTAGCAACATGTATTTGTTTAAAATATATATATTCTTTTATAAACCAACTACATCACGAATCTCAAACTAAAATGGTTTTGTACAGGAGCCAATTTTAACAAAGTAAATTCTTTGAATACTGCATGAAAGAATAGTGCCCATTTGACATCTTTGTCTCAAAGATTGAGACCATCTGATCAGCTGTCTCTGCCACAACCCTTCCTTCCCCTAGCCCACCAGGCCAAATTTTTTCTGAGGTTCCTCCCTGTCCTAGCCCTGAACTCGCAGTTTCTCTCTGATGTCTCCTCTTGACCCAACCCTGCTCATCTTGTCCATGAGACCCAGTTTCTGCTCCCTTCACTCTATTCCCACTAAACTGCTGACCACTCAACTTCCTTTTCTGGCTCCCATGTTAGCCAACATTGTTAACGTTTCTCTCTCCTCAGGTACTGTCCCCCTCTCCTTCAAATTTGCTGTCATCACCTCTCAAAAAACCAACCCTTGACCCCACTGTGCTTGCAAGCTATCGCCCCCATCTCCAACCTCCCTTTCCACTCCAAAATCCTTGAATGTGTTATCACCTCCCAGATCCGTGCCCATCTTTCCTGGAATTCCATGGTTGAATCCCTTCAATCTGGTTTCCATCCCTGCCACAATACCGAAACAGCTCTCATCCTTTGTGACTGTGACAAAGGGAAACTATACTTCCTCGTCCTTCTGCAGACTTTGACACGGTTGACCACTCCATCCTCCTCCAACGCCTCTCCATTGTCCAGCTGAGTGGAACTGCACTCACCTGGTTCTTATCTATCTAATTGTAACCAGAAAATCACCTGCAATGGCTTCTCTTCCCACTCCCGCATCGCTACCTCTTCTATCCTTGGCCCCCTCCTATTTCTCATCTACATGCTGTCACTTGGCAACATCATCCACAAACACAGCTTCAGTTTCAACATGTACGCTGATGAAACCCAGCTCTACCTCATCACCACTTCTCTCGACCCCTCCATGGTCTCTAAATTGTCAGATTGCTTGTCCAACATCCAGTACTGGATGAGCAGAAATTTTCTCCAATTAAATATTGGGAAGACCGAAGCCATTGTCTTTGGTTCCTGCCACAAACTGCATTCCCTAGCCACCGACTCCATCCCTCTCCCTAGCATCTGTCTAAGGCTGAACGAGACTGTTCGCAACCTCGGTGTCATATTTGACCCTGAAATGAGCTTTCAGCCACATATCCGCGGCATAACTAAAACTGCCTATTTCCACCTCCGTAACATCGCCCGTCTCCGCCCCTGCCTCAGCTCATCTGCTGCTGAAACCCTCATCCATGCCTTTGTTACCTCTAGACTTGACTACTCCAATGCACTCCTGGCTGGCCTCTCTCATTCCACCCTATGTAAACTTGAGGTCATCCAAAACTCGGCAGCCCGTGTCCTAACTCGCACCAAGTCCCGCTCACCCATCACCCCTGTGCTCGCTGACTTACATTGGCTCCCGGTTAAGCAACACCTCGATTTGAAAATTCTCATTTTCAAATTCCTCCATGACCTCGCAGCCCCACAAGCCCCCCCACCCCCCGCCGCCCGAGATATCTGCGCTGCTCAAATTCTGCCCTCGAGTTGAGCGTCCCCGATTATAACTGCTCAACCATTGGTGGCCGTGCCTTCAGCTGCCTGGGCCCGAAGCTCTGGAACTCCCCTCTTAAATCTCTCTGCCTCTCTTTCCTCCTTTAAGACGCTCCTTAAATCCTACCTCTTTGACCAAGCTTTTGGCCATCTGCCGTAATTTCTTCTTACGTGGCTCGGTGTCAAATGTATTTATTTTGTCTCATAACACTCCTGTGAAGTGCCTTGGGACATTTCACTCTGTTAAAGGCGCTATATAATACAAGTTGTTGTAGTTGTCGTTGTTAAACCTGAATTTTCCAAAGTTTGTTTATGTACACCAAAAAATACACAGGGAAACAGAACTTTTAAATATATTAAAGCTAACCCATTATTTTGTGCTAAACTAATCATTTATTCTGACGAAAGGTCATCAATCTGAAACCTGAACTCAGTTTCTCTCTTTCCAAAGGTGTTGCCTGACCTACTGAGTATTTCCAGCATATTCTGTTTTTATTTCAGATTTCCAGCAGCCGCAGTATTTTGCTTTTGTAATCATTTATTCTATTAAGATAGTAACTGGTCATTGATAAAAGATTAATCATCAGTCTTGAAATTATGCTGTGGGATACTCACCTACAAATGCTTAATGGATTCAACTGAAATTCTCCTCCCCGCTATTTTAGTAGCAGTGTTAACCCATTTAACTTTAAACACATTAACACCTCCACTAAAATAGTGAGAGAAATTTCAGACAAATGTGTTAAATGCTCTTCTGCTAATACCCCATGGTGTAATTACAGGTCCATTGTTTTCAACTGTCATTTAAGATCAGTTGTCTTCGAAGGAATTAATTAACTGGAGAGAAGGAAGAATAGGTACCAAAAACAATTCCACTTCCAAACCACTTCATCTAATTTAAT
Source organism: Pristiophorus japonicus (assembly GCF_044704955.1). Taxonomy (NCBI): domain Eukaryota; kingdom Metazoa; phylum Chordata; class Chondrichthyes; family Pristiophoridae; genus Pristiophorus; species Pristiophorus japonicus. The sequence continues at coordinate 114,166,018 of NC_091986.1, forward strand.
TGACAATGACCCACATTTCCTCATCCATGTTCTTCCCTTCTCCTTGATGAAGCTGACTCTTGGAATGCTACAGTTTCATAGATGCCACCAGCCCTCTGATACCTCACCCAAGCAACACGTCATAGTATCTGAGCCTATACAATCAATGTCAGCAGGCTAATCAACCAACTTCTATTTATTGAACAGAGGACACCACCTGATGCCTGATTCTATCATTGAATAAATTTAAGACAGAAATAGACAGTTTCTTAAACAATAAGGGAATAGGGGTTATGGAGAGCGGGCAGGGAAGTGGAACTGAGTCCATGATCAGGTCAGCCATGATCGTATTAAATGGTGGAGCAGGCTCGAGGGGCTACTCCTGCTCTTATTTCTTATGTTCTTATGTCCTCACTTCTGCCTCACCAACTAATGAAACAATCTATCATGTGTTACCTTCTCATATCCCTTCATAATCTTGAAGATCTTTCTGATGATCCCGTAACCTTCGCAGACCCAAAAAAAGACCCAAATTCTCAAGCCTCTTCTCATAACCGCATTTCCTCAGCCCTGTAAAAACCTGATGGAATCCACACTGTACCTTTTCCATTGTTTTATATCCTTCCTGTAATGGGAGCCAAATCTGGACATATCCTCCAACTGCAGCCCAATTAAGGTGTTGCAGAAGTTCAATATTATCTCCTTGCTGTTGTATTCTATGCCTCTAGATACAAAACCAAGAACTCTGCTTGTCCTTTTTATGTAATTGCACTGCCACCTTTATTGATCTGAAAATCTGCATGCCAAAGTCCCTTTGCTTCTCTATTCCATTTAAAATCTTTTACTTTAGTCATCAGAATGTGGGAGTCAGTTGGCTGGATGGGGGCAGGAAGGGCGTTGTGCATAGAATTCAGAGGCTGAGAAGAGTGTGTTGTGCTATATCTGGAAAGGAGGTAAAGTTGTTGGATTCAAGATAACAATTTTTTGTGTTTGTTAAGTGATAAATTGTATTATTGGAGGTATATAGAGTGTGTTGAAAACCTGGCATTAAATTTCTTTTTGCTGTAATGTGATTGGGAAAAATGAAATTGGAGAGAAAGTTTTGCATAATATGATTGGTGAATAACAAATATAGTAAACAACTAAATTAGAAAGGAGAACGAAGCTTAAACACCTAACCAGTGAGAAAGAATCAAACTGACCACTGGCTCAGCATAGATTAAAGACTTGGGCCTAGAAATTCGTCTCAGGCGGTGGCGCAAAACGGACAGTATCGGATCGACCGCCCATTACACGCAACGCCTGGTGTTAAGTTGCATTGACTGCAATGGGACTGAATATCAGGCGGTGTGTGTAACGGGCGGCCAATCCAGTACTGCCCGTTTTGCAGCATCACCCAAGACGAATTTCTATCCCTTGATATTTTCAGCTGATAAGAAATATTATAACTATAATCTCTCAAATTATCTTTATTGGTTATGAATACAATACTTTGCTCAGTCAAATAAATGGGAGTGGACACTAATTTTCTCTGTTAATCTCAGTTGCTGATGGCTTACAATAACTCATGGTAGAGCTTTGCTGCTAATGGATCAAACACAAGGAAGCTTGGCAAAAGGATTTCACAAGCTGAGTTGAACAACAACAACTTGCATTTATAATACCTTTAATGTAGTAAAATGTCCCAAGGCTTTTCATAAGAGCGTCAAACACAATTTGACACCGAGCCGCATAAGGAACTATTAGGACAGGAAAGAGGTAGGTTTTAAGGAGCATCTTAAAGGAGGAGAGAAAGGCTGAGAGATTAAATAAGGGAATTCCATAGCTTAGGCACTAGACAGCTAAAGGCACAGCTGCCAATGGTGAAGTGACATATACTCTTTTTGAAAACCGTGAACTGATTGTCGAACAATAAACTCTATTAAATTGTCCTTTTAACATGAAAGAGCAACAAAACAGACCTTGAAGTGACTAAACAATTGACCTCGTAAAAAGAGTCTATGCAAATTCAGGAACAAAATATCCCTCTATGCACATGCATCATCAATTTACATATCTCACTGGAGGTTTCCCAGTGAAGTGACAATGCTAGGCGAGCACTGTTAATCTGTGATTGGAGCAGCCAATGTTAAAAATCATTCTAAAAGGCTTTCCTAGATGCCAAGTGAGAAGGGGGACGATCTGCAATAGTTCAATGGGGATTAGGTTTATCCAGACTCTCAGAAATGTTGCAGACATCAGATCTCTGCTCATCCAACTGGTGAGCAACATTTCTTAATAGCAATGCAAATTAGCATGTCTAAAGTATGCAGGCTAAATGTCAAAAAGTCCGACCATGGGCCTTTGGAGTAGGTAAAACAACTCCATAACCTTATAAAATACTTTTAGCTGCACATCAAGGAGCATGAGTAGGAACTACAGGAATTTTGTCTTCCATAATCCAGCATTAAAATCTCAGCCTCAAAATACCTGAATCTCTGTCCCTCTGCAGCAGAATTTAAACACAATTTAAATTAACCCAAATGCTCCAGTTTAACAGGATGAATCCTGTAAATTTGACCATACTGTGTTCAACTTCATGATGGCCTTCCTTTCGTCCAATCAACCTGTGTTAAAATATAGAAGCACTTGAGAATTGAAAGATTACATGGTAAATAACGCATCTGAAATTAATTTTCTTAGTTAGGGACATGGGAACATGAGTAGATCATTCAGCGCCACCAGCCCATTAGATCATGGCTGATCTGTACCTCAACTTTATTTGCCCACCTTGGATCCATATCTCTTGATATCCTTACCTAACAAAAATCTGTCAATCTCAGTTTCAATTGACCCAGCATCCACAGCCTTTTGAATGAGAGAAATCCAGATGATCACTAACTTGTGTGAAAAAGTGCTCCCTGGTTTCACTCCTGAATGGCCTGGTTCTAATTGTAAGATTGTACCTTTTGTTCCAGATTCCCCCACCAGAGAAAATAGTTTCTCTGGGCTCAATTTTCCCCAATCGCATTTTCTGGCATATTGCAAGAGTTACGCCCATTTTTTTGGGCCCAGACTACTCCAAAAAAAACAACTAGCAAGTTTCCCCCTTCTATTTTTTAAAATTGGCGCTGCGCAGCCCTGTCCTTCAACTTCGGGGGGGTGGAGCCTAATGTCTGCGCCGAAAAAATGATGCTCCCCCCCCGCCCCCCAACCTTCTCGCACGCACGGGGGAAAAAAAAGAGACTTTTTGAAGTGACTGCTATGGGCGCGCATGCCCAGTACACCTCCCGGTCTGCATTCAGCCATTTTTAAAGAGCCAGTTGTGTGCGAGAACATTAATTCTCAGTGGAAAAATCAGAGCTGCAATACAATATGTAATGCGGCTCAAGGACCAAGAATTTCTTACAGGACGAAGTGGACGCACTAGTTACTGTAATTGAGGCACAAGCTGGACACCAGCAGAGGTCACATAAATGTTTCATCAAAAGAAATGAAGAAACGATGGAACCAACTTGCAGAAGATTATTGTGCAATGGTGACCGCTCCGAGGTCTGGAGGCCGGTGCAAAAAGTGGCAGGACCTTGGGCAAGTAGTTAGTGTAAGTAATATTTTCAGTTATTCACTGGAATTGCAATTGTAAACATGACCATCTGTATATGTCCCACCCAGCAGAAAGACACATTCTCTTAAAAAGTTATATTTTCATCTTTGCAGAGGAAGGTAGCACACAACAAACAGGAAAGAACTCGAACAGGAGGCGGCCCGGCAGATCTGCACCCACTAACACCCTTGGAAGATAAGGTCGCTACTTTGATGGGTCCTACCTGGAGAAAAGCAACCACCACTGCACTGCACAAGAGGGAGAGGGTAAGTCCTGCAAATTTCCCAGTCTGGCTTTGCTAAATGTTGTACTGCGCGGGCTAGCCATGCTTCGGTTCATGGGGATGTCTCCTTCAGTTACGCTTTGGTTGCTGCAATGTGGTCCTTCAAATGAGCCTGCTGCCTGCGCTGTGTGAGCCTACTCAGCTACGCTGACCCTCCTCTGCTGCTCTTTTTGGAAAACTTGAGCCAACTCTGACGAGGCTGAAGCCGATGCAGAAGATTATTCACACGCGGACGAGCCTGAAGAAGAGAACATCTTCCAATCCCACCTTCCAGACCAAGAACATGGGGGGGGGGGGGGGGGAAGGAATGGATGAAGCCCTCACTGTTGTACTCACTCTGGAGGAGGTGCAGGTGCCACCCATTGAAATGACAGGCCCTTTCCTGAGTGGTACGAGTGTTGGGACATTCCATGATTTCTCAGTCCGAGGCTGGGGATTCCAGTGGGATGCAGTGAGGCACACCCAGGGTGAGGAGGGGAAGGAGAGCTCGACAGTGCTCTCCTGAGTTGCAGGATCTAACAGATGTGGTTCAGATGATGGCAATGAGTGCGGAGAGCATTGACCTTACGCAATCACTCCTGGACACCATCAGTGGGATGGTGATGAGGTATTGGGGCTGTCGGGAGAAATAACAACACTCTCACGAGAAAGGGGAACACTGTCCGGGAACATGAGGGAGGGAATGTTGTAGGCAGCTGATACAATGTCGGTGTACACGAGGGAGGGAATGTCGCAGGTAGTTGGCACACTGTTCGTGAACATGAAGGAGGGAATATCGCAGGTAGTTGATACACTGTCGGCGAACATGAGGGAGAGAATGTTGGAGGTAGCTGAGACACGGTCAGGGCACATGAGGGAGGGAATGCCAGAGTTAGCTGCTGCAATAAGGGAACATGCCCAGACTCCACACGCCTATTGACAGAATCAACTGCCACTCCCCACTCCAATCGGCAGACCAGCCTCTGAAGAGGCCCAAGCCAGGCCTTCCACATTACTGCCTGCAGCCTCCCCACCCAAATCAACAAGAGCGCATTACCTGAGATGTTCGAAAGAATAAGCTTGGTACCAACCCGAGAAATGCTGCGCCACAGCCTGCGGGCAGGGGCCTTAGAATAAGGTGGAGGAGAGATGGGTGCAGCCTTTCTTTGCCGCTGTTGTTGTTATTATTATTGTTGTTACTGTTCTCAAATTAAAAGTTTTTTCTAAGTTATGTAAATTTACAAGTTTAAAAGTTTGTAAGTGAACTTAAAAGTTTTTAAATGATTTTAGAGTTTGTGAGTGATCTTAACATTTATAAGTGATCTTAAATGAAAACTTTAAAGTTTGATACAAGAATATTTTTATTCTAGTTGAGTACAAACAAGTGTTTGTTAAACCTGTGAATAAAATATATTTTAAATTATAACTGAATCATTTCCATTATTTGTTCCATTTACACATCACAACATTACGGAACAGGTCCAAACAGTAAACATGGTCCACTTGGAATAGCTGCCACTGAGTTTTCAGGCAACAAAGCGTTCATGGATGAGCTGCTGGTGCAAGGCTTGAGCAATCGTTAAAGGGCACAGCGGCCCACCCTCCTCCACCGTCGTGCTCCGGGTTCAGGTCGTTGCATGGCCTACTCATCCTCCTCCTTCTCATCATCTTCCTCCTCATCATCAGCCACTCTCACCTCAGGTGGGTCTTCTACTATCAGCTGCTGCTGCCTCATAATGGCTAAGTTATGCAGCATGTAGCACACAACAGTGAACTGACCGACAATCTCAGGGGAGTATTGCAAGTAGCCTCCGGAATTGTCCAGGTATCAGAAACGCTGTTTCAAGATGCCGATGGTCCTCTCCATTATGCTGCATGTCGTAATGTGCAACATGTTGTATTCCCAGTCAGCTTCCGTCCATGTTACGCGTAGGGCCGTCATGAGCCAGGTGGCGAGGCCGTACCCTTTGTCTCTCAAGCAGCCAGTTCTGCCCTTCTGGGTGCTGCTGAAACATGGCAGATACACAGCTCTTGCGTAGGATGAATGCATCATGGGTGCTCCCAAGGTATCTTGCATCAACTGACATGATGCAATGCATGTCGTCACACACGAGCTACACATTAATGAAGTGGAAGTCTTTTCTGTTCCTGTACCACTCAATCCTCCAAAAGGTGCTCGTAAGACGATGTGGGTACAATCAATTTAGCCTTGTACCTTTGGGAAGCCAGTAATCCTGGAGAAGCCCACAGCCCTTTCACGCATTGCCTGGGCGGTCATAGGGAACTTTATGTAGTCATTCCTCTGGGCATATAGTGCAGCAGTCACCTGCTGAAAACAGATATGTGTTGCATGTTGAGAAATGATGCACACATCCCCAGTTGTGGCCTGGAATGATCCAGATGCATAAAATGAAAGTGCAGCTGTAATCTTCACGTCCAACTGACAAAGCAGTCCTCCTGACGCTTCTAGGTTGCAGGTCTGCTTTTACCAACTCACAGATCTTGGTTACAACTTCTTTGCGGAAATGCAGCCTTCTCACACAGTCTGCATCATTCAGGTGCAGGTATGAATGCCTGTCTCGATATACCCAACGTGGGAAAGGCCTCCTGTCCATCATCCTACGTGCTCTGAGGTACCTCAGAATCAATCGTCTCCTCCACAGCACCATCATGCAGAAAGCTTGCACGAGGTATGGCATTATCAATATTGCCCCCATGATTAAATTGTACCTTTGCAAGAAGCTCAAAACAGGACAAGCTTCTTGTTCTCTCTCTCTCTCCCCCATGGTCGATGACAGAGTATGGACCACACCCAGATGTGCGCATGCGCATAGGCTTGCTTAGAACGGGAAGCTAGGCATTCAAATGAGGACATTTGGGACAACGAAGTCTAATGCATTTCTTTAATTTTAGATTTTTTTCAAAGCACCACCCCACCAGCAACCGAACGTCTCCTCACCGGGAAGGTCGGCCGGCAGAATCGCTCCCTCGCTCAGACATGGGCTCGGCAAGTAAATGTGCGCTGATTTTTCCTGTGCCCAGAAGGTTTTTTGGGAGTGCTCACATATGCTGTCCGAGGAAAAATGTGGTCAAACTTGCATTAATGTGAAAAACTGGCGCAGACATCAGGTTACGCCCCCTATGATGCAAAAAAAACCTAAAAATGATCGGAACTGAGTTATGCTGGCGCACAATCTTTGGGGAAACTTGGATATTTTAATTTAGGCCAAAAAAAGCAGCGCACGCCAACAAAACGGCGCAGATAACGGGGGAAAGTTGAACCCTATCAAATTATTTTATCATTTTAAACTTAATTAGATCACCTCTCATCTTTCTAAACTCAATGGACTATAAACCAAGCTTACGGAATCTGTCCTCATCAGTTAAACCTTTAAGCCCAGGTATCAACCTGATTGCCCAAAACACATTGGCATTTTATAAAGAAATGCCTGCTGGTTTGAGATCAGTTCTTTCTCTGTTTCCTTTCTGACAACTCACTCAACAAATGGAAGCAGATACGGTCATATACATGCACATTAATTTAGGCTAAGAAAAACATAATAGTTGCTCTCAAACAAGTGTAGCTGGCCTAATATGGTTCAGTTTTTCTCTTCTCCTCCTGTGGAACATCGCCAACACAGTTTAGACATAGTGCAGAAAACAAGTCCTGGCACAATGTAAATGCAGCAGTTACATGCACATATATAGAAGTAGCAATTGGTCAGATAATGCGCTGTTATAACTTTAGCCTGGGTAGCAAATATTTGCCAAGGTTATACTCTAATACTTAGGTTTTCTGCAGTACATATTTTATGAATCACCTTTTTACTTTGCTATCTTCAATTGAGATCATCTCAAAATGTTCATCAACTGTCTCACGTTTCCTAATCATTTTATGCCACAGTACAGCATCAGAAATGATCGCCTCTGCCTACCCTGTTAGTTGAATAAGGGTCACTTGTAGTAGAAAATATGCCACTGTAATCACGTGTGTTTACAAACTAAATACTTGAGAGGCATTGGCATGTTGGGACTGTTTTACATTCTTGTGTGAAAGTTGACTTTACTGTGTAATACTAACAAAATTGCAACTTAATACCTTTACATAATGTCTTTAATAAGGCCCAAATATCAGAGATTCCTAATTAATTCTTCAAAGTGAATTTATAAAGGAGAGAAAGAGAGTCAAGTGTAATATTGTTCCTTCTCCTTTACTAACTTGGACCTTCACCATCTTCCTTGGTCAGGAGAGCAAAGAGAATTTTCACTGATGCTGCCAATTCAGCTCTTTGGCAGACTGACCAATAGACAGGTACAACCAGTGCAACTAAGGACTCTCCCCTTCCACAGCCCCACTGGCTAAGAATGCTCAAATTAACTATGTATTAGGAAGCCTGAGCGTGAGCGGGAATGGTAACTCACACTCGGATACAAACTCACATCTCAGTTGGAAGCTGAATATTCTATCATTGTAGCTACCAGGCAAACTATTTATGATGTTTACATTAAAGGTGTATGCAGAGCTTCAGAATTTTCATATAAAATCTTTATATCAAGATTGCAGTTGAGAAATTCTCCAAAAACATATTTAATGTAAAGACCTTGACAGACTTATTTTACAAGATCCATACCTCTCAAGTACTATATATATTTTGTGGCGTGTCCGATAAAACCAAAATGGTGCCAGCTATCCACGTTCCTGAACTTATTCTACGGCAAGGAAAATGACCTCTTAAGGTGCTTCAGTATTGTTGTTACAGTTGGGGAAATATCATGATATACTGACAGGTAAATACAGCAGAATAGGTTGAGAGGTATGCTGACATTTGCCTGGAGTGAGCCAACAGGTTAGGCTGGTCAAAGTAATCTTCCTGCCAGATTTGTAATAGACTGTTTTGACCGACTTTTGACAGTCTTATGCATATACTGTCAGATCCATACATATTCCAGCCATACAGAAAAAAAGCAGATATTAATTAGATTTCATGGGAAATGCAAAAGACAGGAATGTGTTGTTTGACAAAACATGGCCTCTTTCCTATTCATTCTTTTGTTTGACAGGAATTCAATAACAGCACTTTTAAACATTGCCTGTTAAAACAAGTAGGACAACTAATGGTGAATTTGTTTTAAAATTATAGAATAGAAGTTCTCAAAATATCCTGCATACAAAACACAAAGCCAATCGGTTAACTTCCTGCCCCAGATAACAGTGAATTAGCACTTCACATCGAGGTGGAAAATAGAAGTATTATCCTGCAAGTGACAAGCGCAGCAAATCAATCTGCATGGGGATTTCAGCCTCCACAGGATTTGGTTTCTCTCATTGTGCATTCCACATCCCGCACAAAATAAAAGTGGGTCTAGCAAAGAATTAATTCTCTAATTTTCTAGTTTTTCTTTGATTCTCTCATACATATTTTCAGCTAAAAGTTACAATCAACTATATATTGTTCAAATAATGCACAGAGAACATTCATCATACACAATTCCAGAAGAATCTTTTTTAAAAGCTTGTTCCATCCAATGGCAGACTGCTACTAAAGCATCCCTTTTTAATATAAACATTTGCATTTGTAGATCACCTTTAATATGGAAAATGTCATAAAAGCACTTTACAGAAAAAGAAAATAAGTAAGTAAATAAAAGGAATAAAGAAACAGGCACAAGCCATTGTGGGAACGTTAGAAGTTAGAGCTGTGTGGATATGACAACTGAAAGCTTTATTAAAAAGTTGAGTACCTGAAAAACCTTCTCCCTGGTATTAAAATTAATAAATGGCTTTAAGTCAGTTGTCCTTAAAGTGTATGTTTACTACTGTATTCTATGGTTAGTGATAATCAATGGTTCCAAATTTTAAGTCATCAAAAAAGCTCAGATTTTTGACGTCTACAATGATTGATGTGGAAATGACAACTCCTGGACATATATTTGACGTAGCCATTCAGATTCTGTTTCATAGATACTGAAGAACACTTTTAGTCTTTAGTTTATTTATTACAATAACTGACAGATCTCAATCATGTCTCTGCACATTAACAGTTCTGCCAAACTTGAAATTTCATTAATGATCTATCAAATTTGCTCTGTTCACAGCATTATTAACACTACCAATACCGTAACAATTTATTGATTCTGCACTCTTGTTTTAATGCACCTGCTTCACAAGGTAGAGGAGTATGAGGAATACCAAGTTAAGCGAGTGAGAAGATGAACTACACAGACCAGGAAGGTCTTCGGTTGATCCCTGGTCTGTGCTGAGATATCTGATCTCAACAGGGATACGAGATGCTATCATCTTCCTTTACCTGCTCTGGAGGTCTGTTGCAGACTCCTACCATTAACCGTGTCCTCTACCTACTTGTTAGTTCAAGTCAAACGATTTCAATATTTTGTCTTCCCCCGAGATATAGTTTCAGTTTTTCACGATTCACGTAATAGAATATTTAGATGGATTAGTTGCAAACTGATCATGTGAGAGAGAGGAATTGTGGTGCATTAAAAAATATTGAGAGTAATTTTATTCAGTACATGATCTATTGTACAGTCCTTCACATCTCAATTGTAGTCTATTAAGCTAGTTAATAGTTAATGAAGAATGACATCTCAGGTTACTTTCAATATTTTATAAATTTCAAGTTAATGGACCTGAATTCAACTGGCAAGAAATCTACACACCTACCTGATGGTCATGGATCCACGGAGACTCGTGCTCCTGGGTCTCTACGCGTAGTCATGCGTAAAGGCCCACGTACCCCAGGGGCAGGCGGTTCACAAGCTTCCCTGGGATCACATGGGCCGGCCCAACCAATGAAAGGAGGAGGATCCCCATTCATGCTTATGGGGATTCCGTACGTATGGAATAAGCATTAATGGGAATCACATACATAACAAATACATTTTTAAAAATACATTTAAAATTAATTAAAATACAATATAATTAAAGATTTAAAAAAATTTAAAAATACATTTAAATGTTTTAAAAGGGCTAGAAATAACCATACCTTATTTTACAGGTGTTTTCATGTTTAAATGATGGGAAAGGGTATTTTTATATTTATTTAAGCTTATTTTTACTTATGCTTGCTTTTACCAGGTGTAAGAATTTTACAGGCATTTGCTGGACAGAAGTTGGGCAAACAGCCCAACTCTCCGCCTGAGGATGCCCTTTTTTACAGGGTTTCACGAAGATTCTTGACAGATCACAAGTTCAGGGTTTTCGCGCTTGTACTTCGCACAGAAACCCTGGAACTTGTGCGGCCCTCACGGGCATGTACTCACCTCGTACGCACCCATAGGGGCCGCAAAATACTGACCATTATATTCACATATATCGGATTATAGAGCAGATTGAACTGAATTCAATAATCTGTATCTTCTCAAAGTTCTAGCAAAAATCTATTGAAATGCATTAGTTAAAATTAAGAAAATACATAGTTTACAAGGTTCAAATTAAAATATACTTTCAAAATTTTATTACAAAAATTCTGTAACATTTATTCTACCTTTCAAAAAATGCATGAAAATTATCACAAAAGTAGTTATAAAAATGTTTAGGCTCAGCAAACTCAAGATTAACTGCATTATTTTCTGTTCATTTCAATGGGAGGAATTATGGCTGCCTTGTATAAAAGTAAAAACAGGTAAAAGATAGACCAAGCCTAAAAATCTAATTTATTTAGGATCATAATTCTTATAAATATTCAATGCCGCAGTACTCTAACCTTCACACTGCTTCATCTGTCATGATCATAGCTGCTGTTCTTTTTGGCATGACACAATAGTGTTAGGAGCACAAATAGACATGAATGTCCCATTGTGTAACAAGAAAGAAATCTCTATTGCTTTATGTAGAAACAAGTTAGAGAAGATCACTACAAGCTGCAATATAGGAAACAACCAACAAATCAGTTCAAAATCTGAGTTTTGATTTATTTATGTAACATAGTATGTGGCAACTTTACTCTACATATATCGCTTTAAGAATGACATGCACAGCACTATACTTCAACTGTCAATGATGATATTCTTTAAATACTTGACATGAAAGATCACAAACATAATTTCCTAACAAATGTGAAGTGTTGTACAAGAGCCAAGTCCAGAAGGATTACTTGTACCCGCACCATGCATTATATAAATGATACAAAGAGATTACGTGTTGTACACCCAAACTAACATTCAAAAATGTCTGTCATAGGTCACAGTGGCACTATCTAAGCTGTCCATTATAATAGCTTAACTTAACAGGAAATTCTCAACATGGTTAGACAAATGTCGGCCAATATGTGATTCATTACAGTACACACAAAATACATTGACTTAGTTGAAGGTCAGGTAACCAGAATCAGGAATAGCAGTATTGAAATGAGTACTTAATATTAATGTTCTAAAGAATTTACTTGAAAGTAACAGTATTGAATAGTAAATGCTGGCCCTGGTTGACAAATTTTTATTTGATCTCTGCTGGAGAAGTCTGCATCAAGTTATCATCATAGGCAGTCCCTCGGAATCGAGGAAGACTTGCTTCTACTCTTAATAGGAGTCCTTAGGTGGCTGAACAGTCCAATATATGAGAACCACAGTCCCTGTTACAGGTGGGACAGATCGTCGTTGAGGGCAAGGGTGGGTGGGTCTGGTTTGCCACACGCTCTTTCCGCTGCCTGCACTTGATTTCTGCATGCTCTCGGCGATGAGACTCGAGGTGCTCAGTGCCCTCCCGAATGCACTTCCTCCACTTAGGGCAGTCTTTAGCCAGGGACTCCCAGGTGTCAGTAGGGATGTTACACTATCAGGGAAGCTTTGAGGGTGTCCTTGTAACGTTTCCTCTGCCCACCTTTGGCTCATTGCCGTGAAGGAGTGCCGAGTAGAGCGCTTGCTTTGGGAGCCTTGTGTCTGGCATGCGGACAATTATGGCCTGCCCAGCGGAGCTGATCAAGTGTGGTCAGTGCTTCAATGCTGGGGATATTGGTCTGGTCGCTAATGTTGGTGCATCTGTCCTCCCAGGGGATTTGTTGGATCTTGCGGAGACATCGTTGGTGGTATTTCTCCAGCGACTTGGTGTCTACTGTACATGGTCCATTTCTCTGAGTCATACAGGAGGGCAGGTATTACTACAGCCCTGTAGACCATGAGCTTGGTGGCAGTTTTGAGGGCCTGGTCTTCAAACACTCTTTTCCTCAGGCGGCCGAAGGCTGCACTGGCGGCGGTGTTGAATCTTGTTGATAAGAGGCTCCCAAGGTATGGAAAATGGTCCACGTTGTCCAGGGCCGCGCCATGGATCTTGATGACTGGGGGGCTGTGCTGTGCGGCGAGGACAGGCTGGTGGAGGATTTTTGTCTTAATTTAGTGTAAGGCCCACACTTTCATACGCCTCAGTAAATACGTCGACTATATGCTGGAGTTCAGCCTCTGTATGTGCGCAGACGCAGGCGTGTCCGCGTTCTGTAGCTCGACGACAGAGATTGGGGTGGTCTTGGACCTGGCCTGGAGACGGCGAAGGTTGAACAGGTTCCCACTGGTTCTATAGTTTAGTTCCACTCCAGTGGGGAGCTTGTTGACTGCGAGGTGGAGCATTGCAGCGAGGAAGATTGAGAAGAGGGTTGGGGCGATGACACAGCCCTGTTTGACCCCGGTCTGGACGTGGATTGAGTCTGTAATAGATCTGTTGGTAAGGATCAGCCTGCATGTCATCATGGAGCAGGCGGAGGATGGTGACAAACTTTTGGGGGCATCCGAAACGGAGGAGGACGCTCCTCTGTTTCAGATGCCCCTCACGGATCAAGCACAATGCGGTAGAATGGATGTCAGGGACACTTGTACAATGAATAAGTATGGTAAGAATACCTGGGCTGTGATGTCACTGTGGTCATAGTATCTATTCCCAGCAATGACTGATGATATAATTCTCAAAAGTACCACACTAAGCACCTTATACAAGTGCAGAGCTGGGGGACTCAAATGGCAATACTGTTCTTCCTTGCAGTAGACATACCTTAGTTGAATAAGCAGCATTGACAGCACCAGTCATATAATTGTGGTGTATTTATACTGGAAGAACAAGGGAAAATGTGTGAATGTGATCAGTCAATTTGAGGTGGGAGAGCTTGGCACATATATGCTGCACTTTAAGCTTTAATGCAAATTTCTGTCTCTCAGATCACAACTTAGTAAAGATGGGCTTCATCAAGGAAACCACTCCCAAGAGTAAAAGCAGCAGTTGAAATGGAAAAGCACAGCTGTTCAATTTCTCTCATGAAGAAATCAATTAATTTATGGTAACATAAACCACGGGGATTGCATTGAGGAAGCCAACATTTTTTCCTATGGCAATCTTCAAAAAGGTCAGTCTGAAGGGGACACACAATAAAAATACTGGATTACTTTGTTAACTGATATCAGAAAGTAACTAACTCCTTAATTTTTTTCAAAATAGAAATCTTTTAGGTTCTTCAAAGGAGTCCTTCAAATATTATTTTATTTAAATCGATGCAAGACAGGAGGCCTGAGGTTTGCTTTCAGAGGCTGAGTTAGCCGATCTCAGCCAGGTCATAAGCAGGGGAGTCATAGTTCAATACGATGTGCAGAAAGGTACAGTTGGAAGTCATTAGCCCAAAATGTCAGTAGTAGTCACTTTCAGGTCAGGTACAGCTGTAAAAGCTACAGATTTATGTTTGGCTTAGAGAAAAACATAATGGTCCAGTAGCCAAGAAAATAAAACCTGAAATTTGTATAGCAATCCCTAAATTTAAGGAGATGTCTCAAAGTACTTCAAGGGGGTGCGGGGGGTGGGAGCTATGAAACTGCAGTCAAAGAGAATGGTGGAAAGGAGACTTTTCAAAGCAGGGCTGGAGGTGACAAAGCAGAGGTACTGGGGCAAGAGAATTGCAAAGGGTGAGGGTATGGGGGCAGAAGGAGTGGAGGGGTACTTTGATGAGATCAAACACAGCCTATTTGATCAACTGCTGCAACTAGAAGGAAGATTTTTTTTTAAATGGCTTGCAATGAGGTTTTTTGTTTGGAATATTCAAAATAACAAAAAATCTGAATACAATATAGTTCACACATTGCACAGAAATAACTTTATGACACTTCCTATTCTCTAATGCAGTTTCATATTGGCTATTTTTTTTACCACAAAGCCAAGTATCACTTCCATCCTTTCAGAATCTCAACAAACTAGTACCAGAGCATTAGCAAGTGCATCAGCAACAATTTTATGAAATCAAGTTCCTAATATTACAAACCTGATGCTGAAGTGTGATAGAAAGCTGTAGCAATTCATTCTGGCAGTCTGACAACTCAAGAGGGGAAAAAAACTAGGACTTTGTAGTCATTACACGAGTCTTGTGCATCTTTCGTCTCTTTGCCTCACCACTGGCAGCCATGCCTTCAGAAGCCTAGGCTCTGAATTTCCATTTCTAAATCCCTCTACTTCTCCAACTTCCTCTCCCCTTTAAGAGCCTCCTTAAAACTCACCTATCTGACCATGGTTTTGGTCACCCATCCTAATATTGTCTTTTTTGGTTTGGTGTCCATTTTTTTTTAAATTACAGCTCTGAGATGCCTTGGGACATTTTCTATATTAAAGGCAGTATAGAAATGCAAGGAGTACTAGTAACAATGCAGCAACTGTAAAAACATTTTAACAACTGAAGTACTGAAATAGTTGATCTTCACAGATTGGCAACTGAAGAGGACATCACCACAGTATTAGCTGGTGTTCCACTGTTAGTTGTTTAAGGCTGCCATTATACTACAAGTACTGGTCTAAAGCTGGTATTTGTACAGTGCAAGGCAGACCTGTGCACAAATAAGCTGATCTGTCCAGATCATGCAACGTCAACCCACAACCTAATTGCATATTTTAGTAGTGGTTCATGACATGGTGGGAGCTCCAGGGACATAATGTTGGGCACCAGCAGTTAGCTGGCTGCTCGTTATGCACTCAGAAATTTTCCATCTTGTGGAAGGCAGGGGTAGTATTGTTTATTTTTTTCCTTTTTTAAAAAAATGTTAGCCGCCCCCTCAGTGCCCATTCCAAACAGGTGCTGTGTGACTGGAGAGCTCAGACACGACAACTGCATTGTGCAGCAGCTGCTGAATCTGCATTAAAGTCAGGGGTCTAGTGAGCCTACAATGCAGTCTTCATATTAACTACCCCTTACTGTCAACATCTGTTCCGTGGCACTGACATCCCTTATCTTGATGTAATAAAATGTTCACCACATATATAAAATATGACAGGTAACACATGAAGTTGCACCATCACATAACATGATGTAATGGACATGGCACCAGAAAGTGTCAGCCTTGGTTCTTGCCTCTAAATCAGACGATCATAGGTTCAAGTTCTTCTTGAGCTTGAGGAAGCACTGCATTGTCCGAGGTGCTACCTTTCAGATATTTAAACCAAGGCACTTTTTACCCTCTCTGGTTGACTTAAAAGATCCTATAGCACTAGTCACAGAACAGCAGGAGTTCTCAGTGTTCTGCTGAATACTTAGCCCTCATTATCATAGGCAGTCCGTCGGAATCGAGGAAGACTTGCTTCCACTCTTAGAATGAGTCCTTAGGTGGCTGAACAGTCCAATAAGAGAGCTACAGTCCCTGCCACAGGTGGGACAGACAGCCGTTGAGGGGAAGGTGGGACAGGTTTGCTGCACGTTCTTTCCGCTACCTGCACTTGTCTTCGGCATGCAATCGACGATGAGACTCGAGGTGCTCAGCGCCCTCCCGGATGCACTTCCTCCACTTAGGGCGGTCTTTGGCCAGGGACTCCCAGGTGTCAGTGGGGATGTTGCACTTTAGCAGGGAGACCTTTAGGGTGTCCTTAGCCCTCAACCACACTAGTAAAAATGGTTTGCTGTTTATGAGATCATGTGAATTGGTTGTCATTTCGCCTACAAATCAACAGTGACTACAGTTCAAAAGGAATTCATTGGCTGTAAAATGCTTTAGGATATCCTAAGAATGTGGCATTCAAGTTCTTCTTTTAAAAAATACTTCGATAGAAAATTAACACTTCAGAATATGCTCCCACCATTCTTCTTTTCCAAGACATTCTCTGAAAATAGTGGATTTTTCACTAAACTTTTCACTAAATCTCCGTCAAAAGAGATCTTTATGTTTTCCACAATAGAATGGTACATATATCAAAAAACAGATCATCTTACAATGGGAAAAGCAGATTTCCTTCACAGAGGGAATCCTAGGTTCTCTCAAGAGAGAATGCTAAACTAGCCATTTATTCTCAATAAAGAAGAAATACATTATATGATCCGACATTGCTCACAAGAATGGAATTATTCACATATTGTTTAAAAAGTCACATAGTCTGACCTGCCTTTTTCCTGTTGTAGGTTTTCATTTCAATTTTTTGTAAAAGCGATGCCAGATTGCACTTTAGACAGGTAATGTTAACAAGCCCTCAAGGACTTGGAGGAGTCAAAAGAACAAATCTTTCTTTGCTGGGAAGCTGTCATTGAAAAATGAAAATAAAACAAATTTTCTTTTAAGTCCCCTAAAGTTTAATTGACATATAAATTATCATTTGTGTGGGGTTTTTTGAGTTAGCAGTTTTCACTACACTTGATACAGTAGATATATACAATAATATGTAGAACAGAAATGTTGCAAAGTATTTACAGCACAGAAACAGGCCATTCAGCTCAACAGATCCATGCAGTGTTTATGCTCCACTCAAGCCTCTTCATCTAACTCCATCAATATATCGTTCTATTCTTTTCTCCTTCATGTGCTTATCTAGCTTTCCCTTGAATGCATTTATGCTATTCACCTCAACTACTCTCTGTGGTAGCAAGTTCCACATTCTAGCCACGCTGGATAGGAAGTTTCATCTAAATTCTTTCTGTTACGTGTTCGCTGATTCCACATGTTCTGACCTTAGTCATGAGTCTACTATGCGGTACTTTATTGAAGGCTTTTTGGAAATCCAAATATATTACATCTACTGCATTACCCTTATCTACCTTGTTGCTTCTTCCAATAATTCAATAAGGTTAGTCAAGCAACACCATTCCTTTAGGAATCTATGCTGACTACTCTATTATATTTTCAGTTTTCAGATGTTTTTCTATTACATCTTTGAGTAAGGATTCCATTTTGCTTCCTATCACTAATGTTAAGTTCATTGGTTTATAAGTTCCCTGGACTTGGGTTATCTCATAGGAGTCACATTAGCTATCCACTGGCACTTTTGTCTTTTCTAATGAATTTATATATATATATATATATAATATATGTAATAGTGCTTCTGCTATCTCTTCCCTAACTTCTTTTAATAAAGTTCTGCTAATTGGCTACAACAATATAATATGACACTAAATCCCTGAGGTGGGGTGTACAGACTGTGCTGACAGATGAGCCTGGTACCATAAACTATTAACATAGGGAAGGCTCTGTCCCTCAATGCTCGGAGTATTCGGAATAAGGTGGACAAATTAACTGCGCAAATAGCAGTTAACGGGTATGATGTGATTGGCATCACGGAGACATGGCTCCAGGGTGACCAAGGCTGGGAACTTAACATCCAGAGGTATTCAGCATTTAGGAAGGATAGACAGAAAGGAAAAGGAGGCGGGGTGGCGTTGCTGGTTAAAGAAGAAATTAATGCAATTGTAAGGAAGGACATTAGCGTGGATGATGTGGAATTGGTATGGGTGGAGCTACGGAATACCAAAGGGCAGAAAACACTAGTGGGAGTTGTGTACAGGCCACCATATAGTAGTAATGAGGTTGGGGATAGCATCAAACAACAAATAAGGGATGTGTGCAATAAAGGTACAGCAGTAATCATGGTTGACTTAAATCTACATAACGATTGGGCTAACCTAACTGGTATCAATGCGGTGGAGAAGGATTTTCTGGAGAGTATTAGGGATGGATTTCTAGACCAATATGTCGAGGAACCAACTGGAGGGCTGGCCATCCTAAACTGGGTGATGTGTAATGAGAAGGGACTAATTAGCAATCATGTTGTGCGAGGCCCCTTGTGGAAGACTGACCATAATATGGTAGAATTCTTTATTAAGATGGAGAGTGACCTAAGTTAATTCAGAAACTAGGGTCCTGAACTTAAGGAAAGGTAACTTTGATGGTATGAGACGCAAATTGGCTAGATTAGACTGGCCACTGATACTTAAAGGGTTGACAGTGGATAGGCAATGGCAAACCTTTAAAGATCATATGGACGAACTTCAACAATTGTACATCCCTGTCTGGAGTAAAAATAAAACGGGGAAGGTGGCTCAACCGTGGCTAACAAGGGAAATTAAGGATAGTGTTAAATCCAAGGAAGAGGCATAAAAATTTGCCAGAAAAAGTAGCAAACCGGAGGACTGGGAGAAATTTAGAATTCAGCAGAGGAGGACAAAGGGTTCAATTAAGAGGGGGAAAATAGAGTACGAGAGGAAGCTTGCCGGTAACATAAAAACTGACTGCAAAAGCTTCTATAGGTATGTGAAGAGAAAAAGACTGGAGAAGACCAGCGTTGGTCCCTTGCAGTCGGATTCAGGTGAATTTATAATGGGGAACAAAGAAATGGCAGATCAATTGAACAAGTACTTTGGTTCTGTCTTCACAAAGGAAGACACAAATAACCTTCCCGATGTACTAGGGGTCCAAAGGACTAGTGAGAAGAAGGAACTGAAGGATATCCTAATCAGGCGGGAAATTGTGTTCGGGCAATTAATGGGGTTGAAGGCCGATAAATCCCCGGGGCCTGATAGTCTACATCCCAGAGTACTGAAGGAAGTGGCCCTAGAAATAGTGGATGTATTGGTGATCATTTTCCAACAGTCTATCGACTCTGGATCAGTTCCTAGGGAACTGGAGGGTTGCTAATATAACACCACTTTTTAAAAAAGGAGGAAGAGAGAGAGAAGACGGGTAATTACAGACCAGTTAGCCTGACATCAGTAGTGGGGAAAATGTTGGAATCGATCATTAAGGATGAAATAGCAGCACATTTGGAAAGCAGTGATAGGATTGGTCCAAGTCAGCATGGATTTACGAAAGAGAAATCATGCTTGACAAATCTTCTAGAATTTTTTGAGGATGTAACTAGTAGGGTGGACAAGGGAGAACCAGTGGATGTGGTGTATTTGGACTTTCAAAAGGCTTGTGACAAGGTCCCACACAAGAGATTGGTGTGAAAAATCAAAGCACATGGTAGTGGGGGTAATGTACTGACGTGGATAGAGAACTGGTTGGCAGACAGGAAGCAGAAAGTCGGGATTAACGGGTCCTTTTCATAATGGCAGGCAGTGACTAGTGGAGTGCCGCAGGGCTCAGTGCTGGGACCCCAGCTCTTTACAATATATATTAATGATTTAGATGATGGAATTGAGTGTAATATCTCCAAGTTTGCAGATGACACTAAGCTTGGTGGCGGTGTGATCTGTGAGGAGGACACTAAGAGGCTGCAGGGTGACTTGGACAGGTTAGGCGAGTGGGCAAATACATGGCAGATGCAGTATAATGTGGATAAATGTGAGGTTATCCACTTTGGGGGCAAAAACACGAAGGCAGAATATTATCTGAATGACGGAAGATTAGGAAAAGGGGAGGTGGAGCGAGACTTGGCTGTCATGGTTCATCAGTCTTTGAAAGTTGGCATGCAGGTACAGCAGGCGGTGAAGGCGGCAAATGGTATGTTGGCCTTCATAGCAAGGGGATTTGTGTATAGGAGCAGGGAAGTCTTGCTGCAGTTGTACAGGGCCTTGGTGAGGCCCCACCTGGAATATTGTGTTCAGTTTTGGTCTCCTAATCTGAGGAAGGACGTTCTGGCTATTGAGGGAGTGCAGCGAAGGTTCACCAGACTGATTCCAGGGATGGCTGGGCTGTCATATGAGGAGACTGGATCAACTGGGCCTTTATTCACTGGAGTTTCAAAGGATGAGAGGGGATCTCAGAGAAACATATAAGATTCTAGATGCAGGAAGAATGTTCCCGATGTTGGGGAAGTCCAGAACCAGGGGACACAGTCTTAGGATAAGGGGCAGGCCGTTTAGGACTGAGATGAGGAGAAACTTCTTCACTCAGAGAGTTGTTAACCTGTGGAATTCCCTACCGCAGAGAGTTGTTGATGCCAGTTCATTGGCTATATTCAAGAGGGAGTTAGAGATGGCCCTTACAGTTAAGGGGATCAAGGGGTATAAAGAGAAAGCAGGAAAGGGGCACTGAAGGAATGATCAGCCATGATCTTAGTGAATGGCGGTGCAGACTCGAATGGCCTACTCCTGCATCTATTTTCTATGTTTCTATGGCTGCTTCAAAATAAATCTTTTTTTATTTTATGAAGGATGTCAAGGCATTGCAGACTTATTAGAATGGTAACATAGATAAGGGACTTCAGTTACTGGAGAGACTAGAGAAGCTGGGACTGTTCGAGCAGAGATGGTTATGGGCAGATTTAATAGAGGCATTCAAAATCACAGAAGGTTTTGATAAAGTAAAGAGAAACGGTTTCCACTGGCAGAAGGGTTGGTAACCAAAGGTCACAGATTTAAGGTAATTGGCAAAGGAACCATAGATGAGAAGGGGAGAATTTTTTTTAAACACAGCGATTTATGATGATCTAGAATGCACTGCCTGAAAATGTGGGGGAAGCAGACTCAATAATAACTTTCAATAGGGATTTCGATAAATAGTTGAAGGGGAGAAAATTGCAGGCCTATAGGGAAAGAGCAGGGGATTGGAACTAATTGCATAGCAATTTCAAAGAGGCAGTACAGGCACGATGGGGCGAATGGCCGCCTCTGTGCTGTAAGGTTCTATGGCCTCAATTTTGGCCGAGCCCGCTTCTCGGTGCACTTATCGGAGTTGCGGCGCTCATCTACATTCCGAGGTGCACCGACAAAAAATGTTGCCACTTTGGCTGCTGTCCAGCCTCTTCACTGCAGCCACGCAGCGTGGCCAGTCGAGTCGGGGGTGGAGCCAGCGTCCAGGACGTCTGCACATGCGCAGTGGAGTCAGGCTGGTGATGTCCGCGCATGAGCAGTAGCGCTGCGAGTCTGCAACAACAGTCGCAATTGATGTAGGTTTCTCTGTCAGTTTCAGAGAGTGGCGATGTTCTTCCTCAGTGTTGCTGGGCTCCTTTAGGTAAAATTCTCTGCATTTATTCTGCCTCCTTTGTTGGGCTAGGGGCAGGCAGGAGAACTAATCGAAATCACCAGCAGGCAGGAGCAAAGCCAGTTCTCCTGCCCGCCCCTAGCCCTGGCTGAGTGGCGTCCCGGTGCGCTGTCCCGCCCCAGCCCAGGCCGAGTGGCCTCTCGCATCCCCGCTGCCTTCCGGGCTGAGTTTGAAGATGAAGATAGGACTTCCATTTTTTACTACTTATTGAATTGTTAGTGCTTTTTGTTTGCAAACATTGCTAAGGGTAAGGCTTGGTTTGTTTAGGTGCAGGTCCTCTCCACTTCCCGCCCCTATCCCAGGCCGAACGGCCTCCGGTGTACCTACCTGCGCCAATTTCTTTAACTCTCCGCAAGTGTCTTCTCAAGCGGCCACATACACTGGCCTAAATAGAAATTATGGGCTCAAGTTTCGGTCTAAGTGGAGCAACTAGTTTAGAATGGAGCATGTTAGAAATTGCAATTCTCGGCATTTAGTTTACTTCAGTTCTCGTGAGTTAGAATAGTTTTATTTTAGAACAGGTTTTTATTTCAAAAGGGAGCGTGGCCAGACACTTACGCCTGTTTTGCAAGTTTAGGCAGCGAAAACTTATTCCAACTTAGAATGGAGCAAGTGTAGATTTTTGTACGCTCAGAAAAAAATTGCCTACACTTTAGAAATTAGAAGTAGGGAACGAGAGGTGGGGGGGGGGGGGGGAAGGGAAGTTTACAAGTATTAAATACTTTACTTTTACAAATAAAGAGCCATCATCAATAATAAATGATAAATAAATCAACCAAAAAAATAAAAAAAAATAAAAATTAAAAATCAATCAATACATAAAAAATTAAGTTTCTACTCACCTACTGCAGCAACGGGAGCCCTCCAGCAGCGTGCTGGGACGGGGCCCCCCAGGAGATGCCGGGCCACCGCCGAGGCCCGCCCCCAGCGAGATGCCAGGTGGGTGGGCCCCGCCGCCGACGAGGTAAGGGCTGTCAGACCACTTGGCCCGGGATAGGGGTGACGTCCCTTTGGCCAGTGATAGGGTCGTCGCCCAGAGATGGGAGGGCCATGAGCTACTGTGCACACGCGCAGCTGCCGGCACTGTTTTGGCGCAGGGCTGTAGCTCCGCCGCCAGCAGCTCCTGCTACGCCGAGCTGGAAATAGGCCTACAGATATCGGAGAATCGCAAGGTAAGTATTCGGCGCAATTTCTGTTCTACAAATTAGGCGGGCCTCTCCGATGTGCACCGTTCTAGTGGGGGTCCAAAACTTGAACCCGGAGTAACTATTAGCTGGACAAAGTTACCTAAATGGGCAGAACTGGCATGTGAGGAGGACACAAAAAATCTGCAAAAGGACATAGGCAGGCTAAGTGAGTGGGCAAAAATTTGGCAGATGGAGTATAATGTTGGAAAGTGTGAGGTCATGCACTTTGGCAGAAAAAAAATCAAAGAGCAAGCTATTATTTAAATGGAGAAAGATTGCAAAGTGCTGCGGTACAGCGGGACCTGGGGGTACTTGTGCATGAAACACAAAAGGATAGTATACAGGTACAGCAAGTGATCAGGAAGGCCAATGATATCTTGGCCTTTATTGCAAAGGGGATGGAGTATTAAAGCAGGGAAGTCTTGCTACAGCTATACAAGGTATTGGTGAGGCCACACCTTGAATACTTTGTGCAGTTTTGGTTTCCATATTTACGAAAGGATATACTTGCTGTGGAGGCAGTTCAGAGAAGGTTCGCTAGGTTGATTCTGGGGATGAGAGGGTTGACTTATGAGGAAAGGTTGAGTAGGTTGGGCCTCTACTCATTGGAATTCAGAAGAATGAGAGGTGATCTTATTGAAACGTATAACGTTATGAGGGGGCTTGACAAGGTGGATGTAGAGAGGATGTTTCAACTGATGGGGGAGACTAGAACTAGAGGGCATGATCTTAGAATAAGGGACCGCCCATTTAAAACAGAGATGAAGAGGGTCAGAGAGCTGTGGAAGTGAGTTACGCTGGTGCAAATTGATTCGGGAAACTGGGGATTTTTAAGTAACACAAGAAAAGCAGGTTACTCCCAAAAAAGCAGAGCAACTCCTGGCCAAAATTAAGCGCTATGATTCTATTCTTTAGAATTTCCATAAGAAATGCTGTACAAAATAGATACCATGATTCCAATTTTTTGAAAAAGATACAACTATAACCTTGGAAAGAGAACTACTAATGTTTCGAGCCCGAGGTGGGAGTGCATGGTTTCGGGAGGCCTATAAAGGCCCAGCGGCAGCGGCAGTCCGAGAGGCGGGAGTTTGTAGCGTTGGTGAGGCCTACAAAAGGCCCAGCTTGTACAGCTCCAGCCGGGAGAAAAAGCAAAAAAGTAGAAAGAAATCAAAAGGTGACGTCACAGCCAAAGGGGTAAGTGATTGGTGAGTAGCTTTTCTTTTTATATCAGTAAGTAACCTGTTAACATTGTTGTCGCCAAATTAAGTGTATCTGAAGGTTAAGTCATGGCAGGAGAGCTCGGACACGTGATATGCTCCTCCTGTACCATGTGGGAACTTAAGGACACTTCCGGTGTCCCTGACAACGACGTGTGCGGGAAGTGTATCCGCCTCCAGCTCCTGACGGACCATGTTGCGGAATTGGAGCTGAGGGAGGATTCACTCTGGAGCATCCACGATGCTGAGAATGACGTGAGTAGCACGTGTAGCGAGTTGGTTTTACCGTAGGTGAAGGGTCCACAGCCAGATAGGGAACGGATGACCAACAGGAAGAGCAGTGCAAGGAAGGTAGTGCAGGGGTCTCCTGCGGTCATCCCCCTGCAATACAGATACACCGCTTTGAGTACTGTTGAGGGGGATGACTTACCAGGGGAGGGCAGCAGCAGCCAAGTTCAAGGCACCGTGGCTGGCTCTGCTGCACAGGAGGGCAGGAAAGAGAGTGGGAGAGCGAGTGATAGGGGATTCAATTGTAAGGGGACTAGATAGGCGTTTCTGCGGCCGCAACCAAGACTCCAGGATGGTATGTTGCCTCCCTGGTGCAAGGGTCAAGGATGTCTCGGAGCGGGTGCAGGACATTCTGGAAAGGGAGGGTGAACAGCCAGTTGTCATGGTGCACATTGGTACCAACGATATAGGTAAAAAAACGGGATGAGGTCCTACGAGACGAATTTAAGGAGCTAGGAACTAAATTAAAAAGTAGGACCTCAAAAGTTGTAATCTCGGGATTGCTACCAGTGTCACATGCTAGTCAGATTAGGAATCGCAGGACAGCTCAGATGAATACGTGGCTTGAGCAGTGGTGCAGCAGGGAGGGATTCAAATTCCTGGGGCATTGGAACCGGTTCTGGGGGAGGTGGGACCAGTACAAACCGGACGGTCTGCACCTAGGTAGGACCGGAACCAATGTCCTAGGGGGAGTGTTTGCTCGTGCTGTTGGGGAGGAGTTAAACTAATATGGCAGGGGGGTGGGAACCAATGCAGGGCGACAGAGGGAAACAAAATGGAGGCAGAAGCAAAAGACAGAGAGGAGATGAGTAAAAGTGGAGGGCAGAGAAACCCAAGGCAAAAAACAAAAAGGGCCACTTTACAGCAAAATTCTAAAGGGTCAAAGCATATTAAAAAGGCAAGCCTGAAGGCTCTGTGCCTCAATGCGAGGAGTATTCGGAATAAAGTGGACGAATTAACTGTGCAGATAGCAGTTAACGGATATGATGTGGTTGGCATCACGGAGACATGGCTCCAGGGTGACCAAGGCTGGGAACTGAACATCCAGGGGTATTCAACATTTAGGAAAAATAGACAGAAAGGAAAAGGAGGCGGGGTAGCGTTGCTGGTTAAAGAGGAAATTAATGCAATTGTAAGGAAGGACATTAGCTTGGATGATGTGGAACCGGTATGGGTGGAGCTACGGAATACCAAAGGGCAGAAAACGCTAGTGGGAGTTGTGTACAGACCTCCAAACAGTAGTAGTGATGTTGGGGAGGGCATCAAACAGGAAATTAGGGGTGCATGCAATAAAGGTGCAGCAGTTATCATGCGTGACTTTAATATGCATATAGATTGGGCTAACCAAACTGGAAGCAATACGTTGGAGGAGGATTTCCTGGAGTGCATGAGGGATGGTTTTCTAGACCAATATGTCGAGGAACCAACTAGGGGGGAGGCCATCTTAGACTGGGTGTTGTGTAATGAGAGGGGATTAATTAATAATCTCGTTGTGCGAGTCCCCTTGGGGAAGAGTGACCATAATACGGTGGAATTCTGCATTAGGATGGAGAAGGAAACAGTTAATTCAGAGACCATGGTCCAGAACTTAAAGAAGGGTAACTTTGAAGGTATGAGGCATGAATTGGCTAGGATAGATTGGCGAATGATACTTAAGGGGTTGACAGTGGATGGGCAATGGCAGACATTTAGAGACTGCATGGATGAACTACAACAGTTGTTCATCCCTGTCTGGCATAAAAATAAAAAAGGGAAGGTGGCTCAACCGTGGCTATCAAGGGAAATCAGGGATAATAATAAAGCCAAGGATGTGGCATACAAATTTGCCAGAAATAGCAGTGAACCAAGGGACTGGGAGAAATTTAGAACTCAGCAGAGGAGGACAAAGCGTTTGATTAGGGCAGGGAAAATAGAGTATGAGAGGAAGCTTGCAGGGAACATTAAAATGGACTGCAAAAGCTTCTATAAATATGTAAAGAGAAAAAGGTTAGTAAAGACAAACGTAGGTCCCCTGCAGTCAGAATCAGGGGAAGTCATAATGGGGAACAAAGAAATGGCAGACCAATTGAACAAATACTTTGGTTCGGTATTCACTAAGGAGGACACAAACAACCTTCAATATATAAAAGGGGTCAGAGGGTCTAGTAAGAAGGAGGAACGGAGGGAAATCCTTATTAGTCGGGAAATTGTGTTGGGGAAATTGATGGGATTGAAGGCCGATAAATCCCCAGGGCCTGATGGTCTGCATCCCAGAGTACTTCAGGAGGTGGCCTTGGAAATAGCGGATGCATTGACAGTCATTTTCCAACATGCCATAGACTCTAGATCAGTTCCTATTGAGTGGAGGGTAGCCAATGTAACCCCACTTTTTAAAAAAGGAGGGAGAGAGAAAACAGGGAATTATAGACCGGTCAACCTGACATCGGTAGTGGGTAAAATGATGGAATCAATTATTAAGGATGTCATAGCAGCGCATTTAGAAAGAGGTGACATGATAAGTCCAAGTCAGCATGGATTTGTGAAAGGGAAATCATGCTTGACAAATCTTCTGGAATTTTTTGAGGATGTTTCCAGTAGAGTGGACAAGGGAGAACCAGTTGATGTGATGTATTTGGACTTTCAGAAGGCTTTCGACAAGGTCCCACACAAGAGATTAATGTGCAAAGTTAAAGCACATGGGATTGGGGTAGTGTGCTGACGTGGATTGAGAACTCATTGGCAGACAGGAAGCAAAGAGTAGGAGTAAATGGGTACTTTTCAGAATGGCAGGCAGTGACTAGTGGGGTACCGCAAGGTTCTGTGCTGGGGCCCCAGCTGTTCACACTGTACATTGATGATTTCAACGAGGGGATTAAATGTAGTATCTCCAAATTTGCAGATGACACTAAGTTGGGTGGCAGTGTGAGTTGCGAGGAGGATGCTATGAGGCTGCAGAGTGACTTGGATAGGTTAGGTGAGTGGGCAAATGCAAGGCAGATGAAGTATAATGTGGATAAATGTGAGGTTGTCCACTTTGATTGTAAAAACAGAGAGACAGACTATTATCTGAATGGTGACAGATTAGGAAAAGGGGAGGTGCAACGAGACCTGGGTGTCATGGTACATCATTCATTGAAAGTTGGCATGCAAGTACAGTAGGCAGTTAAGAAAGCAAATGGCATGTTGGCCTTCATAGCGAGGGGATTTGAGTACAGGGGCAGGAAGGTATTACTACAGTAGTACAGGGCCTTGGTGAGGCCACACCTGGAGTGTTGTGTACAGTTTTGGTCTCCTAACTTGAGGAAGGACATTCTTGCTATTGAGGGAGTGCAGCGAAGGTTCACCAGACTGATTCCCGGGATGGCGGGACTGACCTATCAAGAAAGACTGGATCAACTGGGCTTGTATTCACTGGAGTTCAGAAGAATGAGAGGGGATCTCATAGAAACGTTTAAAATTCTGACGGGTTTGGACAAGTTAGATGCAGGAAGAATGTTCCCAATGTTGGGGAAGTCCAGAACCAGGGGTCACAGTCTAAGGATAAGGGATAAGCCATTTAGGACCGAGATGAGGGGAAACTTCTTCATCAAGAGTGGTGAACCTGTGGAATTCTCTACCACAGAAAGTTGTTGAGGCCAATTCACTAAATATATTCAAAAAGGAGTTAGAGAAGTCCTTACTACTAGGGGGATCAAGGGGTATAGCGAGAAAGCAGGAGTGGGGTACTGAAGTTGCATGTTCAGCCATGAACTCATTGAATGGCGGTGCAGGCTCGAAGGGCCAAATGGCCTACTCCTGCACCTATTTTCTATGTTTCTATGTCTATGTTTCCCATTTGCAGGAGAAATGATTAAGGCTGTTATAAAGGAATTAGTTCAGCAGTATCCAAGGCACAATATAACAAATCCAAACCAAAATGGGTTTCTATTAAAGGGTTGTGCTGAACATTTAAAATGCTCCATTTTCTCCTAAGCTGCATGCACGAGCTTCATACTTCTCTCCATGCAGAATAGCACAAGTTGGTCGGACCACAGTATGCTGCCATTTTTGCACCATTCGGTACTGAGGCAGAGCACAGCTTTGCTCATGCACGTTCCACTTAAGACGGCTGCATTGAGACGGCAATCCATTTGACTAAGTTTAGAGCTAGCTTCATATCTCTTAGAACTATACATGTTTACAGCTTAGAAATAGACCATTCAACTCACACTGGAGCAATCCAGAGCTAAACCCACCACCTCAATGTTACTCCATAACCCTGTATATATCACTTCAAATGTTTATCCACTTTTCCCTTTGAAGATGCCTCAATCACTTCCTGTGGCAAAGCATTCAGCAGCCGATAGACTGAGGCAAGGGCAGAGTGGGCAATTCTAGAGATGGAAGCAGGCGGTCTTTGTAATTGAGAGGATATGGTGTGGAAGCTCATCTCAGAGTCAAATACAGAATACCTCGGTTATGATTATTATTGTGTGGCTCGGTGTCAGATTTATCTGTAACACTGTTGTGAAGCGCCTTGGGATGTTTTACTACATTAAAGGTGATATATAAATAAAAGTTTTTATTATTAGGTTGCAAGGGAAGGGGATGGAACTTGTGACGAGAGTACAGAGTTTGTGATGGGGACGGTAGATGATAACTTTGGTCTTCCCAATGTTCAACTGATGGCTTATTCAGGACTGGATGTCTGGCAAACTGTCTGACAATATAGAGGCAGTGGAGTGGTCAAGAGGGATGGTGGAGAGGCAGAGCTAGGTGTCATCAGCGTATATGTGGAACCTGACCCCATGTCAATTGAATAACACTGCCAAGAAGCAGCACGTCAATGAGGAAAAAGAATGGGCCAAGGACAGATCCTTGGGGGACTGTGGAGGTAAATGGTGCAAGGGCAGGAAGAGAAGCCATTGTTGTAGATGCTCCGGTTACAGAGGGATAGCTAACAGTGGGACCGTGAGGGCTGGACAATGGAAGTGTCATGGGAGGAGGATGGTGTGGCTGATCGCATCAAAGGCTACAAAGAGGTTGAGAAGGACAAGGAGGAATGGTGCATCATGGTCACAGTCACGATACCATTTTTGACTTTGATTCGGACTGCTTCAGTGATGTGGCAGGGTCAGAAACCTGATCGAGAGTTTCAAACATGGGGTTGTGTAAAAGATGGGCTCTGATTTGCGAGATGACAAAATATTCAAATGCTTAGGAGATGAAAAGGAGGTTGGAGATAGGTCGGTAGCTTGCCAGGACAGAGGGGTCAAGGGTAAGCTTTTTGAGGAAGGAGTGATGACTGGTCTTGAAAGGAAGGGAGACAGTATCTGAGGAGAAGGAACCATTTACAATATCAACTAGCATGCAAACCAGTAAGAGAAGTTAGGTGCTCAGTGGTTTGGTAAGAATGGGGGCAAGTGCACAAGTGGTGGGGCAAGATGGGCTCAGAGAGGGTATAAGGGGAGATAGGAGAGAAACCAGAGGATGACACAGGTTCAGGCAGGAGGGAGCCTTGCAGATGTTTGGCTTGGTGGACACAGGGAAGGGGGGCATTTGGCAGAGGTCCCAATCTTAATGATGAAGAGGTACACAAGCTCCGCACACTTCTTCAAAGAGACGGGGAAAGGGAAGGGGGCTAAAGGAGATGGGTGTAGTCAAGAGAAAAAAGCTGGGGTTATTGCTGCTCTCCAAATAATCCTGGAGTGGTGAGCGGTTTTGGCAGAGGAGAGCAAGGCTAAATAATGCATGATGTAGTGAAGCAAGATCCGGTGTTGGGTTACAAAGGAGTCTCGTGCCAGATGCACTCAAGTTCCCACTTAACTAATCTCTCAACACACAAAAGTAGAGCTTCAGCCCACCTAATTTGAATTGTTTCTCTTACAGGATTAACACTAGTATAAAATACTTTAATTTTAGTAAAATATAATTTGTCATCTAGATCCAGCACTGTTGGGCTGGAAACACTCTGAGCAAAAAAGTTCTTAAGATCTGGTCTGCCTGGACTATCTGGTAACTAACAAAGTTCATACAAAATGTTACTGGCTAAACTCGAAGTTACAGGCATACAGGGCAAACCTTGGGAATGAGTTAGAAACCAACTCAAAGGTGGAAAAGAAGTACTCATTTGAGGAGTTATGCCTCATTGGACGGGGCAGTATGGATTGGGATGCATCAGGGCTTCATTTTAAATTTAAATAAATTACTTGGATTTAGAAACTCAATGCAAAATAGTCAAATTAAAGATGACAAACTAGATTGGGCAGTGGAATCAGAGAAGGCAGAAAATACAAAATGAGTTGGATGATGAAAGATGCAAAGTGCAGCACATAGGAAGGAAAATAGGTAAGAAATGGACACCATGAATGTTCTTGAAATAGTTAATGATGAGGCTGAAAGAGACTGAAATGTCTTCGTAGACTCAGGACTAGATATGTCCAATGAATGCAGAGCAACAATCAGCAAAGCCAGTGAACATTGAACTATACAGCAAAAATGGTTGGCTATAAATCAAGAGGAAGTGGTGATGAAACTGTAGTACTCTGGTCAGACCATACGTTGAATACTGCATCCAGAAACGAGAGATATTCAAGCAGTGAAGGCACTGCAGTGAAGTGCCACAAAGCTCAGCTATGAGGAAAGACTAGAGAAAATTGGGCTTTCAAACTGGAAAGGGGTTGTCTGAGAGATAATTTTACACAGCTACACAAGATAGCAAATGGCATGGAAAAGATAAATCTGTAATATTACTTTAAATTAAATTGCAACAGGAAGACAAGGGGATACAAGTACTAATTAATTAAAGGTAAATTTAGGGCTGATATCTGGAAATTGTTATTCATATAAATAGTGATCCATATATTTAGTAGATTTCCAGATAGAACTGGGGAGGCAGAAACCCTGGAATCACAATTGGGGGATTTAAGGGTCATTCTGGATGAATGATTTAAGATAGGCCAAATAGTGTTTCTCATTCATAATTATCGTGATATGATGCTATTCACCATATTAAACATTAACTCTCGCTACCACTGGCGCACCATGGCTGCAGTGTGTACCCATCTACAAGATGCACTGCAGCAACTCGCCAAGGCTTCATGGACAGCACCTCTCAAATCCACATCCTCTACCACCTAGAAGGACAATGGCAGCAGATGCATGGGAACACTACCACCTCCAAGTCACACATCATGCTGACATGGAAATATATCGCTGTTCCTCCATTGTCACTGGGTCAAAATCCTGAAACTCCCTCCTTAACAGCACAGTGGAAGAATCTTCACCACACGGACTGGAGCGCTTCAAGGCAGAGGCTCACCACCACCATCTCAATGGCAAGTAGGGATAGGCAATAAATGTTGGCCATCGACATCCCAGGAATGAATAAATTAAAAAAAAAAATATTTTACAACTTTTGAGCTGGAGAATTCAATTCCTCTATTTCAGCTTTCCACAAAGAAAAAGGTAGATGTGAATTGTATATCGGCTTATATAGAGGAAGTGGTAATGAAATTAGCAGTTAGCAAAATAGAAGGTATACTTAATTCTTAAGACAAAAGGAAGCTGCAATTGGATATTGATATGATAGCAAAATGGGCTAAAAAAATGGCAGATGGAATTTAAGTTAAGAAGTGAGAGGTGACACATTTTGGTAAAAGAAAACAGTTATAATTATACTCTGAATGGAAGTAGGCTCTGTGCTGTGGAAGAGCAAATGGATTTGGGGGTACAGCTTCACTGGACATTAAAGGCAACAATCATTAAAAAAAACCTAATGGAAATCTAGGATTTAGCCCAAAAGGTTCAGAACATAAAAGCCAAAACAGGTAATAATGAGCCCATATAAAACCTTACTAAGATCTAGTCAGAGTACTATCGGAAGGATATTGCAGCTTTAGAGAAGGTACAACACAGATTCACTATGATGCTGCCTTGTATGAGGAAATACAAATATGAAGACTAACTTAAAAGATTGGGTCTTTTTTCATTAGAACGCCACAAATTATGGGGAAATATGAAAGAAGTGTTTAAAGTTTTGAAAGGATGGGGATGGGTAGATAGAAGATATTATTTGCTGGGGTTGGTGGTTGAGGCAGAAACTAGGTTTATATTCGAGATGGGTGTATGAAGGAAAAGGGGTTGAACTGTTCACTTTCATGAAAGATAAACAACACAGACTGGTTGGGGAGGAGGGGAAGGGGGGAGGGAGGAGGGAGAGGAGGGGAGGGAGAGGAGGGGAGGGAGAGGAGGGGAGGGAGAGGAGGGGAGGGGGGAGGGAGAGGAGGAGGGGGGAGGGAGAGGAGGAGGGGGAGGGAGAGGAGGGGAGGGGGGGAGGGAGAGGAGGGGAGGGGGGGAGGGAGAGGAGGAGGGGGGAGGGAGAGGAGGGGAGGGAGAGGAGAGGAGGGGAGGGAGAGGAGGGGAGGGAGAGGAGGGGAGGGAGAGGAGGGAGAGGAGGGGAGGGAGGAGGGAGGGGAGGGAGGAGGGGGGGAGGGAGAGGAGGAGAGGGGGAGGGAGAGGAGGGGGAGGGAGAGGAGGGGGAGGGAGGAGAGAGAGGAGGGGGAGGGAGGAGAGAGGAGGGGGAGGGAGGAGAGAGAGGAGGGGGAGGGAGGAGAGAGAGAGGGAGAGGGGGAGGAGAGAGAGGGAGAGGAGGAGGAGAGAGAGGGAGAGGAGGAGGAGGGAGGAGGGAGAGGAGGAGGGAGGAGGGAGAGGAGGAGGGAGGAGGAAGGGAGAGGAGGGGGAGGGGGGAGGGAGAGGAGGGAGGGAGAGGAGGGAGGGGGGAGGGAGAGGAGGGAGTGGGGAGGGAGAGGAGGGAGGGGGGGAGGGAGAGGAGGGAGGGGGGAGGGAGAGGAGAGGGGGGGAGAGGGGGGGAGGGAGAGGAGAGGGGGGGAGAGGAGGGGGGGAGAGGAGGGGGGGAGAGGAGAGGGGGAGAGAGGAGGGAATGGGGGAGGGGGGAGGGAGAGGAGGGAATGGGGGAGGGGGGAGGGAGAGGAGGGGAGGGGGGAGGGAGAGGAGGGGAGGGGGAGAGGGGAGGGGGGAGAGAGGAGGGGGTGTTGGGGGGGAAAAGAGGGGGGGAGGCTGAACGGGCTCCGCCAATGGCGACGCAGATGCCTGGCCACTGCCGAAGACTTCGGGAGGGGCCCGCCCCTAGCAGGATGCCGGGCGGGTGGGGCCCCGCTGACGACGTGGAGGGAGGGAGGGGGAGAGAGGAGGGGGGAGGAGGAAGAATGGCTGAACGGGAGGGAGGGGAAGGCTGAACGGGAAGGGGGGTGAGAGCTGAACAGGAGGGAGGGAGCAGGAGCTGAACGGGAGGGAGGGAGGCCCGAGTCCCGATCTTCGCCCAGGGAACCCATTCGGCCAGGGCTAGGGCCGGTGTGCTTTGGGCCCTTCCCACGCAGCCTCGGGGGCGAGGAGCTACTGCACACATGCGCACGCTCTAGCGGGCATGTGCAGAAGTCCCGGCACTGTTTTCAGCACCAGGACCTGTCTCCGCTCCCGACCCCTTGTGCTGCGCCATGCCAAACACGAAGACGTCCTGAGGAGCTCGCAGAATCATAAGGTTTTTATTCCATAAAGTCGGCACATCTTATAGAGGTGCGCCGTTCTTACAGAGGGCAGAAACTTGGGTCCATTGATAGTCCAGGGGTGAAATTAAAAAGGATATTAGGAAAGCAAAGAGAGAGCATTAAAAATTCTTGGCAAGTAAAATCAAGGAAAACCCAAGGATGGTTTTATAAATATATTAAGGGCAAGAGAATAACTAAAGAAAGGGTAGGGCCTTTTCGAGACCATGAGGGTAAGCTGTGTGTGGAGGCGGAAGATGTGGGTATGGTTCTTAGTGAATACATTGCGTCTGTTTTCACAAAAGAGAGCGGCGATGCAAACACTGCTATTGAGGAGGAGGAGTGTGAAATATTAGATGAAATAAACAGAGAGAGAAGGTATTAAGGGGTTCAGCAACTTTGAAAGTGGATAAGTTCCCAGGCTCGGATGAAATGTATCCCAGGTTGTTCAGCGAAGCAAAAGAGAAAATAGCAGAGGCTTTGACCATCATTTTCCAATCCTCTCTGGCTTCAGGTGTGGTGCCAGGGGACTGGAAGACTGCTAATGTGGTACCTTTGTTTAAGAAGGGAGAAAGGGACAGACCAAGTAATTACAGGCCAGTCAGCCTAACCTCAGTGGTGGGAAAATTATTAGAAAAAGCCCTGAGGGACAGGATAAATCTTCATTTAGAAAGACACGGATTAATCAAGAACAGTCAGCACGGATTTGTTAAGGGAAGATCGTGTCTGACTAACTTGGTTGAATTTTGAGAGGTTGCAACCAGGAGGTTCGATGGGGGCGGTGCATATGATGTAGTGTATATGGATTTTAGCAAAGCTTTTGTTAAGGTCCCATATGGCAGACTGGTCACAAAAATAAAAGCCCATGGTATCCAGTGCAAAGTGCAAGTTGGATCCAAAATTGGCTCAGAGGCAGGAAGCAAAGGGTAATGGTTTATGGGTGTTTTTGTGACTGGAAGGATGTTTCCAGTGGGGTTCCGCAGGGCTCAGTACGAGGTCCCTTGCATTTTGTGGTATATACCAATGATCTAGACTCGAATATAAGGGGTATGATTAAGAAGTTTGCAGGTGATGCTAAAATCGGCTGTGTGGTTGAAGCAGCAGCTGCAGACTGCAGGAAGATATCAATCAACTGGTCAGGTGAGCAGGACAGTGGTAAATGGAATTTAATCCGATGGAGTGTGAGGTAATGCATTTGGGGAGGGCTAACAAGGAAAGGGAATACACATTAAATGGTAGGAGACCGAGAAGTGTCGAGGAACAAAGGGACCTTGGAGTGGTTGTCCACAGATCCCTGAAGGTAGCAGGCTAGGTAGATAAGGTGGAATAAACAGAAAGAAAAGGTATTAAGGGGTTCAGCAACTTTGAAAGTGGATAAGTCCCCAGGCCCGGATGAAATGTATCCCAGGTTGTTAAGCGAAGCAAAAGAGGAAATAGCAGAGGCTTTGACCATCATTTTCCAATCCTCTCTGGCTTCAGGTGTGGTGCCAGGGGACTGGAAGAAAGATAGCTAAGGAGGAATATGGAATGCTTGCCTTTATTAGTCGACGCATAGAATGCAAGAGCAGGGGGGTTATGCTTGAACTGTATAAAACACTGGTTAGGCTACAACTGGAGCACTGCGTGCAGTTCAGGTCACCGCATTACAGGGAGAACGTGATTGCACTGGAGAAGGTACAGAGGAGATTTACGAGGATGTTGTCGGGAGTGGAGAATCTTAGCTATGAGGACAGATTAGATAGGTTGGATTTGTTTTCCTTGGAACAGAGGAAGCTGAGGGGAGACCTCATGGCGGTGTATAAAATTATGAAGGGCCTAGATATTGTGGATAGAAAGGGCCTATTTCCCTTAGCAGATGGGTCAACAACCAGCGAGCAAAAATTTAAAGTAATTGGTAGAAGATTTAGAGGGGATTTGAGGAGAAATTTCTTCATGTAGAGGGTTGTGGGGGTCTGGAACTCACTGCCTGAAAGGGTGGTAGAGGCAGAAACCCTCACCACATTTAAAAAAGGACTTAAATGTGCACTTGAAGTGCCGTAACCGGTAGGGTTACGGACCTTGAGCTGGAAAGTGGGATTAGGCTGGGGCAGCCCCTTGTTGGCTGGCACGGACACGATGGGCCGAAATTCCGTGCTGTAAACTTCTATGATTCTATCTTGCCACGATGTCAAAACTCAGTGTGAACTGTGCAGGTTGCCACATCTACAGCAATTTGAGGACATTTTTATTTTATAAATTTTGGAGAAAGAGCTTTAACAATAATATACAGTAACAACCAGCAATTGTTTTCTGGGATGACCTCCTTATATTGCAGCAGAATGCTAAAACAAGACTTGAAACCACTTTATTACTGGTTAATTGGATATCTAAACCTTTGCTCATAGAAATAAAATTCCAAGTATATGCAGTCTTTTTTTTTCAGGTAACCTAACAATGGGTCAACAGCGAAATATAGTCAAGATAAATAAGAGCATTAACATAATGATTTAGTCTATTTAAAAAATGAGTTCACTTAACATCCAACTCAATTTAAGGAAGTTTCATTGGGAAAATACTGGAGCCCAACATTAAAGTAGTAGTAGCAGGACATTTAGAAAATCATAATGCAGTCAAGCAGAGTCAGCATGGTTTTATGAAAGGGAAATAATTTTTGACAAATCTGCTGGAATTCTTTGAGGATGTAATGAGCAGGGTGGATAAAGGAGAACCAGTTGATGTCATATATTTGGATTTCCAGAAAGCATTCGATAAAGTGCCACACAAAACTGTACAAGGGGTTGGGGGTAATATATTAGAGTGGATAGAGGATTGGCTAACTAACAGAAAACAGAGAGTCGGGATAAATGGGTTATTTTCAGGTTGGCAATCAGTAACTAGTGGAGTGCCACAGGGACCAGTGCTGGTGCCTCAACTATTTACAATCTATATTAATGACTTGGATGAAGGGACCGAGTGTAATATAGCCAAATTTGCTGATGATACAAAGATAGGTGGGAAAGCAAGTTGTGAGGATGACGCAAAGAATCTACAAAGGAATAGCGATAGGCTCAGTGAGTGGGCAAAAATTTGCCAGATGGATTATAATGTGGGAAAATGTGAGGTTATCCACTTTGGTAGGAAAAAGAAAAAAGCTAATTATTATTTAAATGGGGAGCAAATACAAAATGCTGCAGTACAAAGGGATCTGGGGGTTCTTGTGCATGAAACGCAAAAAGTTAGTATGCAGGTACAGCAAGTGATCAGGAAGGCAAATGGAATGCTGGTCTTTATTGCAAAGGGGATGGAGTATAAAAGCAGGGACGTCTTACTGCAGCTATATAAGGTATTGGTGAGGCCACACCTGGAATACTGCATGCAATTTTGGTTTCCATATTTACGAAAGGATATACTTGCTTTGGAGGCAGTTCCTCTGTCATGTATTTAAGGTGGAGATAGACAGATTTTTGAAAAATAAGGGTTGTGGGGAAGTGGAGTTGAGGCCAGGATCAGATCAGCCATGATCTTATTGAGTGGCAGAGCAGACTCGAGGGGCCAAATGGTCTACTCCTATTTCTTATGTTCTGATGCTGTTATGATGAACTATTATAAAATACTGGTTTGGCTTCAGCTGGAGTACTGTGTCCAATTCTGGGCACCACACTTTAGGAAGGATGTGAAGGCCTTAGAACCGAGGCCAAGATCAGATCAGCCATCATCTTACTGAATAGCGGAGAGCAGGCTCAAGGGGCCAAATGGCCTACTCCTGCTCCTATTTCTTATGTTCTTAGAGAGGATGCAGAAAAGATTTACAAGAATGGTTCCAGGGATGAGGAACTTCACTTACATGGATGGACTAGAGAAGCTGGGGTTGTTCTTACAACAATGAAGATTGAGAGGAGATTTGATATAGGTTTTCAAAATCATGAGGGGTCTAGACAGAGTAGATAAAGAGAAACTGTTCCCATTGGCGGGAAGGATCGAGAACCAGAGGACACAGATTTAAGGTGATTGGCAGAAAAACCAAAGGCGACATGAGGGAAAACTTTTTTATGCGGCGAGTGGTTAGGAAAAATATTTGCAGGGCTATGGGGAAAGGGCGGGGGAGTGGGACCAGCTGAAGTGCTCTTGAAGAGGGCTGGCATGGGCTTGATGGGCCGAATAGCCTCCTTCTGTGCTGTAACCATTCTATGAATTCAAGTGTTAAATACTGTTAATAGTCAAGATCAGTACACAATGTTTTTTCAAACTTTGTGTACTTTACTTCCTGATGGATTTTTTTTGCTAACAGTATAATCTCAGTACTTGTGAAGTGAAGCTGCATACCTTGAAGCTCGATGTCATTGGGTCAGAATTTACTATAAAAGAAATGGTGAGACCAACAGCGTTCACTGTTATTTATGCACAAATTGGACAGTAACTTCAGCTGAGCGCAGATGCACTAGTTTTGCTGTTGGAGATGCGCTGCTGTTATGTAAACTGCACAAAAACGGCATCTCATTGTCTGGTTCCGCATTCAAACATATTGAGCCAGAAATTGATAGTCCTACCGCTGGCTGCCGCCGAGTTCTCTCAGCGCTCTCCCCTCCGTGGGAAATTGGTGAGGCCCTCACACCAGCGGTTTGGAAGGACTGCTGGGGCGGTGGGGGGGGGGGGGGGGGGGCAGGCGTCTGCTGGCGTGCAACACCGAAAAAAAGTCCTCCCCCCACCCACTCCTGCCCGAGATTCATCCGAGCGGTCCTCCACTTCTGCAGGAGAAAAGACTGCCGGATGGAAGCAGGTCTTACCTGGACGGTAGGTATGAAGACCTGCAAGAAAAGGCAAGAGATTTTTTCTTTACTTCTTTTTGCAGCGATTTTGTGTGAAAGGGTCCTCTGAATGTTTTGTTTTTTTATTTTTTGAACATTTATTTTGTGCATTCCCGTCTCCCTCGACCAGACTCCAACCTTGGCGTAACTTTCTCCATGATTGGATTTGCCACCCAGAATCCCACCTACTGCCCTGAATCGGCATGTAACACTCATTTTTGCCACTGGGTGCTTTTTTCCTTCTTTTTTGACCAAACTTCTGCCCAAAGTACTGTCAGGATCTTAGCAGTCTTTTCGATGGTAAATGTGCAGAACTTGCCTTTTATCAAATTCGGCCCCATTGGGCCTGAAATTCATCATATTACTGCCCACTGCCGCCCACAAATGCAAATTTGATCAAACAAAATGCATTACTGCCCAGAACCCGCCCCGGTGGGAAATTCATCAGATATTTACCGCCGACAGTAGTCCATACTGCCCGCCCATCGGAGAAGGCCCAAAAACGCAAATTTGATCATTAAGATCCATTTACCGCCGGGCCTAAATACCGTCCTGGAAAGTAAGGTCTTACCTAATCTTAGCCGATCTTAAGCGGAGAGTAATAGTGTACCATGGCAGCAACCACCCCCTCCTCCCAAACACCCATTTTGTCTGCCTGCTGTATGGAATCGTCATGACTTACACTGCATTGGGTTCTTTGTTGAAGAGGTCAGTAGGATGTTTAGGAAAACCAAACACCCAGCAATAACATTTTTCGATTACATTTTCATAAGCTATATTTTGCTAAGACAATGTCCATTTTATTGGACAGCAGATAGACTTTGATGCCTGCTCTTGGGAAGGGCTCAGCACCTTCCCTGGTTTCCTGGGCTGTGCTCCATTCCTTCACTGACTCCTGGGTTGAGACACTGCTCCTGGTTTCCTGGGATTCTCTCTGCTCCTCTCCTGGATCAACCAGTGCTCCTTCAGTGCTTCCCAAACTGGGCTTAGCTTTCTCCGCTAGCTGCTGGACTGTTTCCTCCTCGTATCAGCCTACATACTTCAAAAAAAAAATTTGCTTATGCACAGAACCCGATCTCCAATCTTTGCCGAGTCTAATGGCCTGCACCGTCCGCTACACCCCACTCCCGCTGCCACCTGCTACATTACCATCAAATTCGCACTGGAGGATCTCAGCGGCAGCGGGCTGTAAAAGATGAAGGGCCGCCCGAATACTGCTGAGAAATGGGCGGCAGTGGGACATCATCAATTTCGGGCCCATTGAACGGCGTGACTTTGCTGTACTTGCATCATAGATGTGGACTAAACCCGCCGAAGAATGTTAGGGCTCATCAATTTCAGTCTAAGTACTTTTTTTTTTTAACGCAGTGACAATTAACTTTTCCGTGTAGATTCCGATTCCTCAAGATTTTAATTATTGATGGATATTTAAAAACTGTCTTTCTTTCCTCTCTCGCTTAATCCAATCTTTCTTTCCCTCTCTTGGTTTCATTTTCTGTACCTGATTTGACATTGAATTCACTATTCCAACTTACACTTCCTGATTCACACTGCCCCGTTCATTGACAATACTTCAATCTGTTTGGTTGTTTGCCCTGTTCACACAGATCCCAGATTTCTTGTCAGGGGCAGCGTGCCATTTGGATCTTTAGTTTACAGTGCAAAAGGTCATACAAATTAAATACTTAATAATAATAATTAGGAGCAGGAATAGGTCATGAGGCCCCTCGAGCCTGCTCCGCCATTTAATAAGATCATGGTAATGGCAAGTCTAACAAACTTAGTCAGCTTCAGTAAATTCTGGCCCAGTATCTTTAATCGCCTTTCAGCCAGGTCGCTACTTTTAATTAATTTGAGGTTATACTTCACTCTTCCTGATGCATGATGGCAAGAGGAAAAAAAAACATCTACTTGTTATACATTCTTTAGAATAACCAATAACTGCCAGTGAGCTTGTTTATGGATTAAGCCGTTCAGGAACCACTTTAGCTTTAATCTTAGTTCAAGACATCATTGAAACTGGTCATTTGAATTGAAGCCTGAAAATGCCAGCTATTGTCTGAAAACAATGTAATTTTCTTCATCCGATATGACAAAGCTGCATTTAACTTTTTTTTTAATTCATTCGTAGGATGAAGGCTGGCATTTATTGTCCATCCCTAATTGCCCTTGAAAAGGTGGAGGTGAACTGCCTTCTTGAACCACTGCAGTGTGTGGTGAAGGTACTTCCATAGTGCTGTTAGGGAGGGAGTTTCAGGATTTTGACCCACGCACCAGCTGCCCTCATCCTTCTAGGTGGTAGAGATCTCGGATTTAGGAGGAGCTGTCGTAGAAGCCTTGGCAAGTTGCTGCAGTGCCTCTTGTAGATTATACACACTGCAGCCACGGTGTGCTGGTGGTGGAGGGAATGAATGTTTAAGGTGGTGGATGGGGTGCCAATCAAATGGATTGTTTAATCCTGGATGATGTCGAACTTCTTGAGTGTTGTTGGAGCTGCATTCATCAGGCAAATAGAAAGTACTCCATCACACTCCTGACTTGTGCCTTGTAGATGGTGGAAAGACTTTGGGGAGTCAGGAGTTGAATCATTCACTGCTGAATACCCAGCCTCTGGCCTGCTCTTGTAGCCACAATATTTTTGTGGCTGGTCCAGTAATGTTTCTGTTCAATGGTGACCCTCAAGATGTTGATGTTGGGTGATTTAGTGATTGTAATGTCAAGGGGCGGTGGTTAGACTATCTCTTGTTGGAGTTAGTCATGCTTGGCACTTGGTTGGTGTGAATGTTACTTGCCACTTATCAGCCCAAGCCTGAATGTTGTCCAGGTCTTCCTGCTTGCGGGCAGACTGCTTCACTATCTGAGGAGCTGCGAAAGGAATGCAACTCTGTGCAATCATTAGCGAGCATCCCCACTTCCGACCTTATGATGGAGGGAAGGTCATTGATGAAGCAGCTGAAGATTGTTGGAACACATGCAGCGATGTCCTGGGGCTGAGAAGATTGGTCTCCAACAACCACAACCATCTTCCTTTATGTTAGGTATGTCTCCAGCCAGTGGAGAGTTTTCCCCCCCGATTCCCACTGACTACAATTTTATTTGGGCTCCTTGATGCCACACTCGGTCAAATACTGCCTTGATGACAAGGGCAGTCACTCTCACCTCACCTCTGGAATTCAGCTCTTTTGTCCATGTTTGGACCAAGGCTGCATTGCAGTCTGGAGCCGAGTGGTTCTGGTGGAACCGATGAGCACTTAAACAAAGATACTCAAGATAAGAACTGGTTGCCATGTGTTTTTAATAATCTTTACATACTGAAGAAATATTCCTGACCAAGAGTCACAATCTTTTCATGCTCTTTCCGAAGACGCACTTTATTTAATCTCATCTCCAGCAACCCCTTCTCCCATTGCACCAAAGCAACTAAGCAGACAGGACTGCTATAAATGTTAACACTACAGCCTCAAACGTGCTGACTGGGATACGCCATTGCATTGGCAAGTTTCCAGAATACAATTGGATGGGCAGAGGATGAGAACTGGTCAGCGAGTCAGAGCAGGAGGGGCAGCGAGTTAGAGCAAGGGAGGGGGTCGAGAGCGAGAGGGGGGAGTCGGGAGCAAGGGGGAAGGAGTCAAGAGTGTGAGGCGGGCTTCGGAAGTGTGGAGGGTGCGCGATCGGAAGCGTGAAGGGCGCTTGCCTCCAATCAGCTAAGTGATAGTGGGTGGGAGACTGGGGTGCCTGATTCTTGCTCAGTGGAGAGGGGTGGGGGTGGGGGGGGGGGGGATTACTGTTCAGCCAGGAGGAGATATTCTTGGTTAGAACAATATTTAAGAATGTTAATTTTACCTACTTTTCTTGTAAGTTTGTTGTTTATTGCTCAGGACAAGCTAAATTTCATAACAGAATTTAAAGGTATGGTTTAATTGCTATCTCCAAAAAGGTTAGCTTAAGCTTGGTCTCTTCTTTCTTGAAAAGGGAAGGCTGAGGGTTGACCTTATTAGAGGTCTTTAAAATTTTGAAAGGTTTTGATAGGGTAGATACAGAGAGTGTGTTTCTGCTTGTGGGGAAGAGCAAAACTTGAGGCCATCAATATAAGATAGTCACCAAGAAATCCAATAGGGAATTCAGAAGAAACTTCTTTACCTAGAGAGAGTGGTGAGACTGTGGAACTCGCTACCACAGGGAGTAGTTGAGGTGAATAGTTTAGATGCATTTAAGGGGAAGCTAGATACACACGAGGGAGAAGTGAATAGAGGGTTATGCTGATAGAGTTAAATGAGGAAGGATGGGAGGAGGCTCGAGTGGAGCATAAACACCGGCATGGACTGGTTGGGCAGAATGGCCTGTTTCTGTGCTGTATATTCTATGCAATTCTCCACAGTGTACTGTATTCAAGTTTCATGTCAGACTTAAGCGTGATGAAAACTGGCTGGCTGCAGCATTTCAGATGCTCTCATGCAGAATGTTTCAATTATAGTTATCAATGGCTAAATAACCGTACTAACATTTACATGCAATTTTAAGTTTTATATTCCTGTACTGAATGCACATTATCCATAATTCTGTTTAAAATATTATGAGCTTATCATAAAAACCCCTTTCATTCATGGTACTTATCATTCTAAAGGTTACCATTTTAACTCATTATACTGAAAAAGAATCTCTAACAAAAAAGTTATTTCTCTCCATGGTGACTTTTGTAGTTATATTTGATAAATATTGCTTGAGATTTTGGGAGTATTTGGTGTATTCAAACTTATATTTTCTAAAAAGGGAAAATAAATGTTTCTATTGCCAGTTCGTTAGATATATTCACGAGGGAATTAGATATGGCCCTAACGGCTAAAGGGATCAAGGGGTATGGAGAGAAAGCAGGAAAGGGGTACTGAGGTGAATGATCAGCCATGATCTTATTGAATGATGGTGCAGGCTCGAAAGGCCGACTCCTGCACCTAT
This sequence comes from Pristiophorus japonicus, assembly GCF_044704955.1. NCBI lineage: Eukaryota > Metazoa > Chordata > Chondrichthyes > Pristiophoridae > Pristiophorus > Pristiophorus japonicus. The sequence continues at coordinate 114,209,945 of NC_091986.1, forward strand.
TTTCTATGGTTCTATGAAATACATTTTCCCGAAAATAACCTAATTTAATAAACTTTCTGATCAATTAATTTCTTCAAAAAGAAATGTAGATTATACTAAATGTTCTCTTTTCAAGTTGGTATTTGTAAAAGGGATCAAAAGGAAAATCTGTAAAACTTTAACTTCTTTCACGTCCTCCAGCTTGTAATATCACTCTAAAATGGAACACTGCCTACAAAACCTGAATCCACGAGATGTAGTACATTTTAGTCATCAAATCCCTATAGAAAACATTCCAGGACAGCTGGGACACAGAGGTCCCTGCAGCAACAAGCAACTTATTCTCCGTGGCCTGAGAACCACACAGTCACTTTCCCATTCTATGCTTCCAGATGACAGGAACATGATAAACAGCCAAGACACAGTAACATCAATGAACTTCCATGACAAAGACGCATTGTGATTGACAGAAGGAGCTGCTGGGTGGGACCCCTCTTTCCTTCCTCAAGGGATGGCTCTGAACAGAGATGTCTGTAATTTTAGACAATGAAAGCCTCTCCTATTACCATCTACTCACCTAGCAGGTAAACACCTTCCTGGTTTATTAGACTGCAGTCATAGAACGGAAACCAAACACCCAGGGAAAACTGATAATGGCAAGCAAAAACTTTCAATTCTGTTGTGTTGCTGTAATTAATGCAGCACTTGTCCAAAGGCTAAGCACTTCCCTCTCAATCTGTCTCAACAATCAGCTCTTACTGCATGAAAAGCGATCATCTGTTAGGCAGCAGATATGAATCATTGGTACAAGCAGAGGGGACTTTTCAATTAGCACCAGGTGCTTTTCGATATTTTGCTATCTACCATATGTCTGCAAAGGATAGAGAGGAAAATCAAAACGCATCATCTTGCTCTTGCTATTGTATGTTTTGTGCTGTAAAAGGAAAATACTGAATATATTCTTTTAAATGCATCAATTTAATTCAGAAATATAATCCTCCCAATACAGAAGAGAGTTGTGATGCTATACACAAAAGAGCACACAAAAAGACTGATACTCAACCTGGTACCAGCAGGTTTTCCAATACAGCATGCATGCTGCTGCTGTGGCAGAAATATACACAATGACAGAATAAAATCAGAGGTGATTGGAGAGTCAAAAAAAAATCCAGAATGATAGTACATTATATAGCATAACTCCGAAAGACAAAATGAGGTTGTAGCTGTTAGTGACAGTTATTAGTGACTGTTATACTGTGACCAGTGTAAATAAAATTTAATGCAAGAAGGCTTTTTGTATATGTGAACTGGGATTATTTTGGGACTTTTGGAGTCAGTGAAAAACCTTTGAAATGACACTGATTTCAAGAGTGCACTGTAAAAAGGACCCTAATCATATATAAAACTTAACTCCCACTGTACCACTGACCAGGCTGAATTGAATATAAACAAAATTAATTTTACAAAAAATGCTTTAAAATCATACTTTTCATTTCAATGAGTAAAAATCCCAAGTACCAAAATAATTTATACCAAATACTGTGATGCAAGGCATCTGTAAAACAAATCTAAATTGTTATTTTTAATTTATATTAAAATTATTTTAAAATCATAGGGACAATCTTTTTTTCTAATAGCTGTTGCTAAGGGCCAAGGTAACTGTAATTAGATGAAAACTGGGACCATTGATTATTTCTTTTGGGAGGGGGAAAATAACAACCAGAGATTTCACTTCAGTGATCCATCAATGACATCAATGTGACCACTAAACATTCCCTAAAATTACTTCACACAAGTTGATGTCTCATGGTCACTCACTCATTCCCATCACTACCCCATCCCTTCCTCGACGAACTACTCACTGAACAATTATATCCTCCTCTTCCGCTCACATCACAGTCATTCACCTCAACTTTTACCCTCCATCCATATCCCCCCCACCCCCAGATACACCCAGTCGCTCCCCCACCCCCAGATACACCCAGTCACTTCCCCCACCCCCAGATAGGTGGTGAAATGCCAGAGACTCCCCCCCCTTCCTGTCCATTTCCCCCAAACAAGTTTGCTTGCTTTTAAAAATGAATGGTAATTTTTTTTTTTAAAGGGGCAAATGGGACAAATGGCCTTTCGTGTTGTATGATTTTATGGATCAAATTAGAATGGAGAAAATTATCTGTCTCTTTTTCTTTTCTGTGTGCTCTCTCGCTCTCTAATACACAAGTGTTCGCAATTAGGATCTGTCTCACAAATGTTAGTAATTAAAAGGTTTACATTTTCTAGTTGTCAACAAAATATAGAAGAAATAATTAGAGGCTTTCTGTTGGTTTCATAATTCCACTCATGGTAATTTTAATTTTTCAAAAACAATGTGGAAAGAAACTCTCGCAGCATATTAAACTTTCAGATTTAAACAAAAGCTACAACAGGTATGTAATCAGTACACTGTCATTTCTTACACACAGTTCCTCTGTTTAAAAACAGAATAGACTTTACCTGAATAAAGCTTTTAAAAATTCACCTTTAACTTCTCTTCAATTAATTTTGTAAAACGTCTGAGCACAACCTGCTAGAAACGGAATAATAATGTTCCAGCAGTTCAGATGACTGAACAGTGCTCATGCATCCTGGGAAGTTAGGTACACTGCACATGCTCAGACTGCACAATCTACGTTTAGCTCTCAGCTCTGAGCAAAAATATCAAGTCTCAGGCCAGACTTCTGGGAGGGGCAGACGTCAAAACTTTAATGAAGGTCCTTTTATGTTGGCTGCCATTCTATTCTCATATCCTCTCTTTGCCTCTCACTTTCTTTTGCACTTCTCCTCGGACCTTTCTATATATAGCCTGATTCTCAGATGTATTTGCAACCTGATATCTGTCATACGTGCTCTTTTTCTGCTTCATCACATTCTCTATCTGTTTCATCATCCAGGGAGCCCTGACTTTAGTTGCCCTACCTTTCCCCCTAGTGGGAATGTACCTCAACTGTGCCTGAACTATTTCCTCTTTAAACGCAGCTCATTGTTCCATTACAGTTTTGCCTGTCAATCTTTGATTCCAGTTTACCTGGGCCAGATCTTATCCAACTGAAATTGGTCTTCCCCCAGTTAAACATTTTTATTCTAGATTGCTCCCTGTCCTTTTCCATAGCTAATCCAAATTATGATACTATGATCACTGTTCCCTAAATGCTCACCTACTAACACTTGCTCCACTTGACCTACCTCATTTCCCAGAACCAGATCCAGCAATGCCTCTTCCCTCGTCGTGCCGAAAACATACTGATCAAGATAGAAAATGTTGGAAATCTCAGCAGGTCAGGCAGCATCCGTGGAGAGAAAGCAGAGCTAACGTTTCAGGTCGATGAATCTTCGACCTGAAATGTTAGCTCTGCTTTCTCTCCACAGATGCTGCCTGACCTGCTGAGATTTCCAGCATTTTCTGTTTTATTCCAGATTCAGGCATCCACAGTATTTTACTTTTGTATTGATCAAGATAGTTCTCCTGAACACACGTCAGAAATTCGTCCCCTTCTCTGTCCTTAACACTATTACGATCCCAGTCTACAATAACAACTTGTATTTATATAGCGCCTTTAGTGTAGTGAAACATCCCAAGGTGCTTCACAGGAGTATTATGAAATAAACAATTTGACACCAAGCCACATAAGGAGAAATTAGGGCAGGCAAAGAGATAGTTTTTAAGCAGCATTTTGAAGAAGGAAAGACAGGTAGAGAGGCGGAGAGGTTTAAGCAGGAAATTCCAGAGCTTAGGGCCTCGGCATCAGAAGGCACGGCAAACCAATGGTTGAGCGATTATAATCAGGGATGCTCAAGAGGGTAGAATTAGAGGAGCGCAGATATCCCGGGGGGGGGGGGGGGTTGTGCGGCTTGAGGAGTTAATAGAGATAGGGAGGGGCGAGGCCATGGAAGGATTTGAAAACAAGGATGAAAATTTTGAAATCGAGACGTTTCTTAACCGGGAGCCAATGTTGGTCAACGAGCACAGGGGTGATGGGTGAGACTTAGTGCGAGTTAGCACAAGGGCAGCCGAGTTTTGGATCACCTCTAGTTTACGTAGGGTAGAATGTGGGAGGCTAGCCAGGAGTGCGTTGGAATAGCCAAGTCTAGAGGTAACAAAGGCATGGATGAGAGCTTCAGCAGCGGATCAGCTAAGGCAAGGGCAGAGACGGGTGATGTCATGGAGGTGGAAATAGGCGGTCTTAGTTAGGCTGCGAATATGTGGTCTAAAGCTCATTTCAGGGTAAAATATGACACCAGGGTTGCGAACAGTCTGGTTCAGCCTCAGACAGAAGTTGGGAAGAGGGATGGAATCAGTGGCTAGGGAATGGAGTTTGTGGCGGGGACCAAAAACAATAGCTTCAGTCTTCCCAATATTCAACTGGAGAAAATTTCTGCTCATCCAGAACTGGATCACGGACGAGCAGTCTGACAATTTAGAGACTGAGGAGGGGTCGAGAGAAGTGGTAGTGAGGTAGACTTGGGTGTCATCAGCGTACATAGAATCATAAAAATTTATAGTACGGAAGGAGGCCATTTCAGCCCATCGTGCCCGCGTTGGCCGACAAAGAGCCATCCAGCCTAATCCCACTTTCCAGCTCTTGGTCCGAGACTTGTAGGTTACGGCACTTCAAGTGCATATCCAAGTACTTTTTTTTTTTAAAGTTGAGGGTTTCTGCCTCTACCACCCTTTCAGGCAGTGCGTCCATACCCCCACCAACCTCGGAGAAAAGATTTCCCCTTAAACCTCCTCTAAACCTCCTACCAATTACTTTAAATCTATGCCCGCTAGTTGTTGACCCCTTTGCTAAAGAAAATAGGTCCTTCCTATCCATTCTATCTAGGCCCCTCATCATTTTATACACCTCAATAAGATCTCCCCTCAGCCTTCTCTGTTCCAAAGAAAACAAACCCAGCCTATCCAAACTTTCCTCAAGTCTATGCAACATCCTCATAAGTCTCCTCTGTACCCTCTCCAGTGCAATCACATCTTTCCTGTAATGTGGTGTCCAGGTCTGCATGCAGTACTCTATCTGTGGCCTAACTAGTGTTTTATACAGTTCAAACATAACTTACCTGCTCTTGTATTCTATGCCTCGGCTAATAAAGGCAAGTATTCCGTATGCCTTCTTAACCACCTTATCTACCTGGCCTGCTACCTTCAGGGATTTGTGGACACGTACTCGAAATGTCTCTTTGTTCCTCTCTACTTCTCAGTGTCCCACCATTAAATGTGTATTCCCTTGCCTTGTTAACTCTCCCCAAATGCATTACCTCACACTTCTCCAGATTGAATTCCATTTGCCACTGTTCTGCCCACCTGACCAGCTCATTGATATCTTCCTGTAGTCTTTCTTCTAACCACACAGCCAATTTTTGTATCATCTGCAAACTTCTTAATCATACCCCCTACATTCAAGTCTAATGCATTGATATGTACCACAAAAGGCAAGGGACCCATTACTGATTCCTGCGGAACCCCACTGGAAACAGCCTTCCAGTCACAAAAACACCCATCAACCATTATCTTTTGCTTCTTGCCTCAGAGCCAATTTTGGATCCAACTTACCACTTTGCCTTGTATCCTATGGGCTTTTACTTTCGTGACCAGTCTCCCATGTGGGACCTTATCAAAAGCCTTGCTAAAATCCATATACACGACATCAAACACAGTCCCCTCATCGACCCTCCTTGTTACGCCCTCAAAAAATTCAATCAAGTTAGTCAGATAGGACCTTCCCATAACAAATCCATGCTGACTGTACCCAATTAACCCGTGTCTTTCTAAATGAAGATTTATCCTGTCCCTCAGAATTTTCTCCAATAATTTTCCCACCATCGAGGTTAGGCTGACTGGCCTATAATTGCTCGGTCTATCCCTTTCTCCCTTTTTAAACAAAGGTACAACGTTAGCAGTCCTCCAGCACCACATCTGTAGCCAGAGAAGATTGGAAAATGATGGTCAGAACCTCCGCTATTTCCTCTTTTGTTTCTCTTAACAGCCTGGGATACATTTCATCCGGGCCTGGGTATTTATCCACTTTCAAAGCTGCTCGACCTCTTAATACTTCCTCTCTCAGTATGTTTATTTCATCTAATATTTCACACTCCTCCTCCCTGATTGCAATGTCTGCATCGCCCCTCTCTTTTGTAAAAACAAAGTATTTATTAAGAACCATATCCACTTCTTCCGCCTCCACACACAGATTACCTTTAAGGTCTCGAATAGGCCCTATGCTTTCTTTAGTTATACTCTTGCTCCTAATGTATTTATAAAACATCTTTGGGTTTTGCTTGGTTTTACTTGCCAAACATTTGTCATGCTCTTTCTTTGCTTTCCTAATTTCCTTTTTAATTTCACCACTACACTTTCTTTACTCCTCTCGGATTTCTGCAGTATTGAGCTCTCTGTATCTGTCATAAGCCTCCCTTTGTTTTTTTATCCTCCCCTATAAATTTTGCACTTCAGAAATTTGCCTGCATATTTGCTCTGCTATCCATCTCGGACTGTTTGGGGTTCTATAGTACATTCTCAGTAGTGTGATGGCACTTTTTTTGTTCTTCATTTCAACACATATGGCCTCATTTGATGATCCTTCTAACATATCATCCCTCCTCAGAGCTGTAATTGTTGATTTAATTAATACTGTGACCCCCCTTCTCCTTTTTTATGCCTCTCTTTATCCCCTCTGAAAACGCTGTAACATGGAATGTTGAATTTCCACACCTGCCCTTCTTTCAGCCATGTCTCAGTAATAGCTATATCATACTCCAAAGTGTCCAACTCTCCTCTCAGCTCATCTGCTTTATTCCCTAGATTCCTTGCATTGAAGTATATACCAATTAGCACTGCCGAACTCCCTTATTGTCTATTTTCTCTCTCTTTCCTCTGTCTTCAAAATTCACTTTCTAATTTTCTGCTTTTCAATCCCAGCTTCTGTCCCTTCTGAATCAACTCTCGAGTTCCCATCCCCCTGCCAAGCTAGTTTAAACCCTCCCCAACAGCACTAGCAAACCCCCTAATGAGAGGATATTGGTCACGGCTCTGTTGCGGTGTATCCCATCCGGCTTGTACAGGTTCCATCTCCCCCAGAAACGATCCCATTGCCTCAGGAATCTAAAGCCCTCCCTCCTGCAACATATTCATCTTCTTTATCCTATTTCTGAACTCACTAGCACGTGGCACCGGGAGTAATCCAGACCTTTGAGGTCCTGCTTTTTAAATCACTCTCCTATCTCCCTAAAATCTGCCGGCAGGACCTCATCCCTCTTTCTACCTATGTCATTGGTACAGATATGAACCACGACCTCAGGCTGTTCACCCTCCCCCCTCAGAAGGTCCTGCAGCCAGTCAGTGACATCCTTGATTCTGGCACCAGGGAGGCGACATACCATCCTGGAGTCACGTCTGCATTTGGAAACTGACGCTGTGTTTTCGGATGTCGCCGCCAAGGGGCAACCATTATCATCACAGGCAGTCCCTCGGAATCGAAGACGACTTGCTTCCACTCTAAAAATGAGTCCTTAGGCTGAACAGTCCAATACGAGAGCCACAGTCCCTGCCACAGGTGGGACAGATAGTCGTTGAGAGAAAGGGTGGGTGGGACTGGTTTGCCACATGCTTTTTCCGCTGCCTGCGCTGGATTTCTGCATGCTCTCGGCGATGAGACTCGAGGTGCTCAGCACCCTCCCGGATGCACTTCCTCCACTTAGGACGGTTTTTGGCCAGGGACTCCCAAGGTGTCAGTGGGGATGTTGCACTTTATCAGGGAGGCTTTGAGGGTGTCCTTGTAACGTTTCCTCTGCCCACCTTTGGCTCATTGCCGTGAAGGAGTTCCGAGTAGAGCGCTTGCTTTGGAGCCGATGCGAACGATGTGGCCTGCCCAACGGAGCTGATCAAGTGTGGTCAGTGCTTCAATGCTGGGGATGTCGAGGACACTAACGTTGGTGCGTCTGTCCTCCAAGGGGAATTGTAGGATTTTGCAGAGACATCGTTGGTGGCATTTCTCCAGCGACTTGAGGAGTCTGCTGTTCATAGTCCATGTCTCTGAGCCATACAGGAGGGTGGGTATTACTACAGCTCTGTAGACCATGAGCTTGGTGGTGGATTTGAGGGCCTGGTCTTCAAACACACTTCCTCAGGCAGCCAAAGGCTGCACTGGCGCACTGGAGGCGGTGTTGAATTTTGTCGTCAATGTCTGTCCTTGTTGATAAGAGGCTCCCGAGGTATGGGAAATGGACCATGTTGTCCAAGGTCGTGCCGTGGATCTTAATGACTGGTGATGGGGGGGTGGGGGAGTGCTGTGCAACGAGGACAGGCTGCTGGAGGATCTTTGTCTTATGGATGTTTAGCGCAAAACCCATGCTTTCGTACGCCTCAATAAAAACGTTGACTACGACTTGGAGTTCAGCCTCTGTAGACGCAAGCATCGTCCGCATACTGTAGCTCGATGATAGACGTTGGGGTGACCTTGGACCTGACTTGGAGTCGACAAAGGTTGAACAAGTTCCCACTGGTTCTGTAGTTTAGTTCCACTCCAGTGGGGAGCTTGTTGACTGCGAGGTGGAGCATGGCAGTGAGGAAGATTGAGAAGAGGGTTGGGGCGATGACACAGCCCTGTTTGACCCCGGTCCGGATGTGGATTGGGTCTGTAATGGATCCGTTGGTAAGGATCACAGCCTGCATGTCATCGTGGAGCAGGCAGAGGATGGTGCCGAACTTTTGGGGGCATCCGAAACGAAAGAGGGTGCTCCATAGGCCCTCGCGGTTGACAGTGTCAAAAGCCTTTGTAAGGTCGAAGGAGGCCATGTATAAGGGCTGGTGCTGCTCCCTGGATTTTTCCTGCAGCTGTCGGCGCTGTAAGACTCATGTCCGTTGTGCCCCGTAGAAGACGAAATCCGCACTGCGACTCCGGGAGGAGCTCCTCAGTTACAGGGAGAAGACAGTTGAGGAGGACTCCAGCAACGACTTTCCCAAGGGGTAACATGTAGGTAAGAAATAGGAGGGGACCAAGGATAGATCCTTGCGGGACACCAGAGGTAACTATGCGTGGGCAGGAAGTGAAGCCGCTGGAGGTGATTCTCTGGCAACGATTAGATAAATAAGAATGGAACCAGTCCCACCCAGCTGGACGACGGTGGAGAGGCGTTGGAGAAGGATAGAGTGGTCAACCATGTCAAAGGTTGCAGACAGGTCAAGAAGGATGAGGGGGGATAGTTTGCCTTTGTCAGTCACAAAGGATATCATTTGTGACTTTGATGAGAGCTGTTTTGATTTTGTGGCAGGTGCGGAAATCGGATTGGAGGGATTCAAACATAGAATTGAGGAAAAGATGGGCACAGATTTGGGAGGCGACAACACGTTCAAGGACTTTGGAGAGGAAAGGGAGGTTGGAGAGGAAAGGGAGGTTGGAGATGGGGCTGTAGTTTTCAAGGACGGAGGGGTCGAGGGTTGGTTTTTTGACGGGGGTGATGACAGAAGGGGGGACAGAGAGGGGGACAGTAATTGAGGAGAGAGAACCATTAACAATGTCAGCTAACATGGGAGCCAGAAAAGGAAATTGGGTGGTCAACAGTTTGGTTAGAATAGGGTCAAGGGAGCAGGAGTTGGTCTCATGGACAGGATGAGCTCGGAAAGGTTAAGAGGGAAGATCCGAGAAAAACTGGAGAAAGTTGTGAGGTCAGGGCTAGGGCTAGGGCAGGGGGGTTCCTTGGAGGAAGTTTGGCCTGGTGGGCTAGGGAAAGGAAGGGAAGAGGCAGAGGCAGGCAAACGGATGGTCCCAATCTTAGAGACAAAGAAGTCCATGAGCTCCTCACACTTACTGTAGGTGGTGAGGGTGGAGACTGGGGAGCGGAGTTTAAAAAGATGGTTTGCAGTGGAGAACAGAAGCCGGGGTTTATCTTTACATTCCAGAATGATTCTAGAATAGTGAGCAAATTCCCCCATTATCACTGCGCTATAGTTCTTGCACCTCTCTGTAATTTCTCTGCAAATTTGCTCCTCGACAGCATTCCCACTATTCTAGTAGTGTAATGGCATCTCTATTATTTCTTAATTCTAGCCATATAGATTCTGTCCATGACCCCTCCAGCACATCCTCCCTCTCCAGCATTGTAACATTCTCCTCAACCAATACTGCCACACCACCTTTTGTTCCCCATCTTTCCTGAACACCTTATAACCAGGAATATTTACGACCCACAATCCTGCCCTTTTTTGAGCCAGATCTCAGTTATTGCCACACATCATATTTTCATGTGGTTATTTGTGCCTGAAGCTCACTTTCCTTCTTTACTGCACTTTGTGCGTTCACATGCATACACTGTAAACCCATCTTAGATCATCCTATATTCTCTTCGTTTGACCCCACCTAATACCTTACTATTTCTTACTTTAGTGCTATCTGCCTTTCCCAATCCTTTGAGCACTTTATTTCCCCTTTCTAATGTTACATCCCGTTGCCCATTCCCCTGCCAAATTAGTGTAAACCTTTCCCTTTACTTATTTTTATACAATACTTTGGGGTCGAAATTCGGTCATTTTTATGGTGTTGTCACCACATGAAAGAAATTTTTAGTGCCTCGCTTCAGGCACGGTCCCCAATCACGAAATTCACTGTTAACACCTAAAGAATTGATAGCAGTGTAAAATCATGGCATTGCACACTTACCTGCACGAAGTGGGCCGTTAAGCGTGGGCCCAACATCAGGGAGTTATGCAGCATTTGGAGCTGCGCCACAGACCGTGTTGCCACCTGGATTTAATTGAGGCGTTGATTGGGCACCTCAATGCCTCGTAGGTATATTCACTTCACTTTCACTTCTGCTCAATGTAGTGTTTGGGAATCCATGCTCTACGTGGGTGAGGCCAGATGGAATGTTCTAATTTGAAGCCTCGCCCACTGCAAGGCCCTGCATGCGCTGTTAATCTTGCTTCTCGGTTCTGCAGACCCACCCCTCATGTTGTTGACTCCTCAGTCTTCATGTGTGTCTCGAAGACGGTAGCCTCCCCGTTACTGTTAGGTCCTGGCCCCCTAATTCAAGCATTGCCACAGCAAGACCATGGAGCGAATGGAAGTTACATCGAACTATGAAGACTCTCATACAGTTACGTACTAAACTATGTAAGGCACTTGGGACACACTGATAGAAGAGCTCTCTCTTTAATCTCACAGGACAAGCTCGACCACAACCGCGAGGAGATGAGGGCCGGAGGAAGGGATTCTGACCTGCAGATCCTGACTCCATTCGAGGAACGCGTCTTGGCCCTGATGGACATTCAAGTTGGTGGCATGGTGGTGTGTGAGGTTGAGCCGTCTAGGGACAGTGATGGTATGTTGAGTTCCTTTGCAGCATCCGCCAGGGCACTTAGGCCTGACACCACAATCCTTCAGCTCTTTCGAATGCGTTTGCCGCTCTTGGCCCCCTCCCCTGCAGCGAACCACTCTTCTCTGGCTTTGTACCTTCAGATGATGACTCAGATGGCCAGTGGCCTGCGCGTGAGCCTTCCACTGCGTGTGACGGTGGAGAGGACGAGGACGAGGAGGCGGAGGACATCTCTCTGGACGTGACCAACGATCCAGTGTCCACACAGAGCAGGGCCAGCAGTTTTTTGTCGGAAGGCGCGGTCGGGGAGATGGAGGTGGGTGATGCTCCGAGACCCAGTGGCCTGCAGCAACACCATGAGAGAGGAGAGATTAAGGGGCCAGCTCCCCGGAGGGCGAGTGCGCGCCTGAGTGATGCTCAACAGCATCATCGTGTCTGGGGCCCCATCAGTTGCCCGGGGAACTAACTTTGTCGAAGCACGACAGCAGTCTGTGCTCAACCAGATAGCTCCAGATGCTGAGGCTCTGCCTGTGGAAGTAGCATTGTGTCGGGTCTGTTGGAATGTGATGTCCTCTCTCAGGACTACATCATTCCGCCCTTGCCCCTGCCACACTTTGCTACCCATCCACCACAGAGTGCTGCCACCTATGCTAAAATGATGCAGTCCGCAGCCGGCCTTTCCAGGGACCGAGGTAGTGCGGAATGTTTCACTCGGCCATCAGCTGTGTCAGCGGCACCAACACAGCGACCTTTTACCAGCCTTGCTGCAGGCACCGAGACCGCATTGAGGAGGAGCAGTAGGTCTGGGAGGGGGAAGAAGGGAAGGGGTGGGAAAGCACTGAGAAAGAGCTGATAAATATCTATGTGCTAGTGACCAGAAATGGTGACCTTGCTCTAATATGAACTAATGTAAATAGTTGCACTTGGATGAGCCAATAAAGAATTGTGATGCTGCCCAGAGATGCTGTCCTTGTTCCATGATGAAGTAATGTGAATAGTTGCACATGCATGTGAGTGATGTTTCAAGGGGACTGGTTTCAATTATTGTTTGCTGTGGATGATGGCATCCTTTAGTGCTTCTGTACAGCACATTATGGAGTTTTCTGTCAATAGAAATTTGTTTCATTTGTCACAATCCTGGGTTGCCATTTGTATGCACGGAGACTTGAAGGGTGGGGCGCGATGTCCTCAGCAGATGGCCAGGTTAAGAGGGTGACCAGGTGAGGTGGGGGTCCCGCAATGCCAGATGAATACAATGGATGGCCTCCTGAACCATGGGGAAGCCCGCTATCCAGGCGAAGTCACGGCAGCACTCATCCACGTCTTCCCTGGACATGCTGAACTTGATCTAATCCATTCGCTTGCCGTAGGGGGCTTCGGTAACCTGGCGAATGCAGCAATGTAATGCAAACTGCGAGATGATGCATACATCACCTTCAGGAGACTGGACGGAGCCGGTACCATAGAAGTTGAGTGCTGCTGTCACTTTCACTGCTACTGATAGTGAGGTCCTAGTACCAATGTCATCTAGCAAGTATGTCTGCAGAAGGTTGAAAAGCTCCGTGACCACCTCCTTGAGGAACCTCAGCCTTCTTAAGCAGTGCTCCTCCTGCCCCACCATCTGGAGTGTTTCCTCTGGGGAGGATCCACATTTGCCTTAAGCTGTCTCTGCAGCTGCGCCTTTCAAGTCGTTGCGGCAGGACAACGTGGTGTGCGATCACTGCCCCCATAACTTTGCAGAGGTCACAGCGAAATGCAACTTTCACATTTTTCTGATTTGGAACCCAACAATGCGTCTGAGATACTAGTACTCAATTAGATAAGTCAACAGCAGTACGACACCAACACCCTACTCTCTGTGCGAGCATCAAATGCAGCACTGATGCCCACAGACCTCCGAGCCCCAGCTGCAACTCCCTTTAAATAACGCCCCAGATTAGTTTCTCTGCCTTGTGCAGTCCAACATTTTCAGGCGTCTTTGATGCCAGCTGCTAAGTGAGGCGGTAAAAGTGAATGTGGTGAGAAGGGATCCAAGGAGACGTTGCAAGCATACTGATGTCATGATTTCTGTGGTGTTAGCCGACGGTACGTTACATTTTAACACCCTTAAAAAATGCCCACAGAATTTCGTGTCAGGCATGAACAGCACCCAGCGCCACTCCCAACCACCTAACTTCCAGTTAACACCTAACATCAGCAGGCGTTAAGCAACCAAATTTTGACTCCTTTGATTTTTTATTAATTATAATTAAATAGTAAAACATACAATAATTTGGGTAGCAGAAAAGTAGAGCTGGTTGGAGCATTGGCAATTCTCTGCAGTACAGGCAGAGATGCAAACTTGAGACACTATCATACCACCACTATCAGGAGAATGTAATTACAGCATGACAACTTTACATAGGCAGTTTCTATTGTAAACATCAGCATTCAAATTTATATTAGAAATAGTTGACAACAGAAAGCAAGGTCTTGTAGACCAAAGGTGCACACAGACAATATTTTTAATGGCCCAAAAATTGCGGTCGGAAGCTTCCTGTGGACGGACGACTCCGACCAAAACATTTTTGGTTGTCCTGGAGGAACGTAGAATTGCGCTCCGAGGCCTAGTTGCACAGTCCAGCGTACAGGTCCATGTCTTCCAGGATTGTACGCGTATCCTGGGATCAAGTGGGCCTGGACCACCAATCACAATGTAGTATTCTCATTCATAGTAATGGTGGCTCCAAGCTCCCATTACTATCAATGAGAATACCCCTAAAAGCAAATAAAACACCAACATAAATTTTAAAAACACTTCACTTTAAAAAAAAAATTAATAGAAATTGCATTAAATTAAATGTTTGAGAAAAGTTTACAAAAAAAATGTTTCAATAGTCTTAAAAATAAACTTACCTTCATACAGGGTTTTTAATATAAAAATAAGTAATAACATTAAATTTTTCTATGTTACCAGGCATAAAAAATTTGAACGACTCTTCAAGTAGCTCAAATCTCCACCCAGAGATGCATGCGATCTATCAAAAGACATTTTGACAGAGCGCAAAAGCTGGTTCTTGGCACATGTGCATCATGTGCCGAGAACCGGCATTTGCGAGGCCCCTTTGGATGCATGTGCACATCATACACACTTGGGGCCCAATCCTGGCCATGACTTGCATCAATTTTTTTTGGAGTAAGTTGTTTTTTCTGGCGTAAGTTAAAAAATGCCATTTCCCCCCCAAAATTTGCTCCAGAGTAAGTCGGTTAGGTACGATTTGTTTTAGGTCAGTTTTTTTTCCCAAAAGGGGGCGTTCCCAGACACTTACGACAGTTTTGGCCATTTATGCCACTTTGGCCAGAAAAAACGTACTCCAAATGCACTTAGGTCAGCGTATGTGGCCAGCTCTGAAAAACCTTGCGGGCAGTGAAGAAAAAGCAGCGCACATTCGGCAGACATTAGGGCAGGGATAGGGGAGGGAAGGGAACTGGAGAGGACCTCAACAACCAAGCACCAAACATTAAGAGCTCAAACCATTAAAATATAATTTAAAAAGTAGTAATTCCTATCTGATCTTTAAGGTCTGCCCAGAAAGGCAGTGGGCCGGCCTATGCGTGAGGCCACTCAGCCTGGGATAGGGGAGGGGAGACGTGCACCGGGGAAGTCACAGCTGCTGGACCGGGGCGTCTCACGGGGGCACTGAGCGACCAGAGGAATCAAAGCTCGTGGGTCTGGAAGTCTCATCTCTCCCTCCCCCCTCCCCGCCCCCCAACACTCTCCTCCTCCCCACCCCCTCCCCCAAAACTCTCCTCCTCTCAACCCCCAAACTCTCCTCCTTCCCCCCCCCGCCCAAACTCTCCTCCTCCTCCCCCCCAAACTCTCCTCCTCCTCCCCCCCATAACTCTCCTCCTCCTCCCCCCCATAACTCTCCTCCTCCTCCTCCCCCCCATAACTCTCCTCCTCCTCCTCCCCCCCATAACTCTCCTCCTCCTCCCCCCCATAACTCTCCTCCTCCTCCTCCCCCCCATAACTCTCCTCCTCCTCCCCCCCATAATTCTCCTCCTCCTCCCCCCCCATAACTCTCCTCCACCTCCCCCCCCAAAACTCTTCTGCTCCTTGCACGCCCCCCCCAAAAACTCTCCACCTCCCTCCCTCCCCACCCCAATCAAAAGTTTCAAGCACAGCCACTAAATAAAAAATAAAAGCAAAGTCCTTACCTGCCTGGGAACTCAGCGGGCCGGCCGGCCGGTGCGGGAGGCCACTCGCCTGGGGATAGGGTGCGGCGAGATTGGGCGTCCCTTCGGCCGGGGATAGGGGTTGCGAGCATCAGGTCCTGCTCACAGCCCACAGGACATGCTGGGAGGGCAGGAGCATGCGCGCAACTCTTTCTGCGCTGGCCTGTTGCTCCGCTCGCCCCCTTCAGCCTCCACGCCTCACCACGACTCCGGGGATTCCGAAGAGCGGCCAGGATGGGGTCCCTTTTTTCAGGTGCCCTTTCCAGTGCACAAAGTTGGCGCGCTTCAGGTCAGTGCGCCAAAAAAAGAGGTTGGGCAATGTTGGGCCCCATGAGAAGCCGCAAATTTTTGGGCCAATATTGTTGCAGGCGGACGAATGAAAATATTGTGCAATTTGAGCTTCAGAATGGAACAGTCTTCGTTGTTCTAATAATCCTCCAGACTATGTTTGAATGGGTTTGCACTGGACTACATTCTCTGGGAAACAGTCACATTAGTAATGACATCCTTTTAAAACATTTTGTCACACGATGACGTTGGACACATTTATGTGCGACCGTCCGAATTCCCATGTAATTTTTTTTTTTTAAAATGGAGCATCCATTCAATTTTGTATAGGGGCCGACTACTTAAGTTTGGCTCATGCTTTCTATTACTTCTTGTCGTAGAAACATAGAAAATAGATGCAGGAGTAGGCCATTGGGCCCTTCGAGCCTGCATCACCATTCAATAAGATCATGGCTGATCATTCCCTCGGTACCCCTTTCCTGCTTTCAAAAAGCAGGTTTAATGTCTCATCTGAAAGATGGCACTTCCAACAGTACAGCACTCCCTCAGCACTGCAATGGAGTGTCAGCCTAGATTTCTGTGTTCAAGTTCCTGGAGTGGGACTTGAACCCACAATCTTCTTACTCAGAGGTGAGTGTGCTACCCACTGAGCCACAAATGACATTGTTTTTCTTGCCCATATTTTATTTTGATAGTTTCTTTTATCCCTGGCTGGGGTTGTGGTAGTGAGGTTGGTCCCCATCAAATTATAACTCCGTATATTAGGGTTCTTTGCTCAGCAGGTGCTGTTTATTTGCGTGTTATGGGCTAGCTTTAGCATTAGTAGTTGGGGTTGGGGTTGGGGACATATTCTGGATCCTCAAAAGAGGGCAAGTCTGGTTCAGATTAGGAACAGGATCAGGATCATATTTGTAGTCCTCACAGGGCCGAGGAGAATGCAGAGTTTGTGAAGGGTGCTTATTGGAAGAATAAAATTGCCCTGCAGTTTAGGTAATACTACTTTCTTCGGTGCAGGACATTCTAAAAAGGGAGGGAGAACAGCCAGTTGTCGTGGTGCACGTGGGTACCAATGACATAGGTAAAAAAAGGGATGAGTTCCTACGAAATGAATTTAAGGAGCTAGGAGCTAAATTAAAAAGTAGGACCTCAAAAGTAGTAATCTCGGGATTGCTACCAGTGCCACATGCTAGTCAGAGTAGGAATCGCAGGATAGCGCAGATTAATACGTGGCTTGAGCAATGGTGCAGCAGGGAGGGATTCAAATTCCTGGGGCATTGGAACCGGTTCTGGGGGAGGTGGGACCAGTACAATCCGGACGGTCTGCACCTGGGCAGAATCGGAACCAATGTCCTCAGGGGAGTGTTTGCTAGTGCTGTTGGGGAGGAGTTAAACTAATATGGCAGGGGGATGGGAACCAATGCAGGGAGATAGAGGGAAACAAAAAGGAGGCAAAAACAAAAGACAGAAAGGAGATGAGGAAAAGTGGAGGGCAGAGAAACCCAAGGCAAAGAACAAAAAGGGCCATTGTACAGCAAAATTCTAAAAGGACAGAGGGTGTTAAAAAAACAAGCCTAAAGGCTTTGTGTCTAAATGCAAGGAGTATCCGCAATAAGGTGGATGAATTAACTGTGCAAATAGATGTTAACAAATATGATGTGATTGGGATTACGGAGACGTGGCTCCAGGATGATCAGGGCTGGGAACTCAACATCCAGGGGTATTCAACATTCAGGAAGGATAGAATAAAAGGAAAAGGAGGTGGGGTAGCATTGCTGGTTAAGGAGGAGATTAAGGCAATAGTTAGGAAGGATATTAGCTTGGATGATGTGGAATCTATATGGGTAGAGCTGCAGAACACCAAAGGGCAAAAAACGTTAGTGGGAGTTGTGTACAGACCTCCAAACAGTAGTAGTGATGTTGGGGAGGGCATCAAACAGGAAATTAGGGGTGCGTGCAATAAAGGTGCAGCAGTTATAATGGGTGACTTTAATATGCACATAGATTGGGCTAACCAAACTGGAAGCAATACGGTGGAGGAGGATTTTCTGGAGTGCATAAGGGATGGTTTTTTAGACCAATATGTCGAGAAACCAACTAGGGGGGAGGCCATCTTAGACTGGGTGTTATGTAATGAGAGAGGATTAATTAGCAATCTCGTTGTGCGAGGCCCCTTGGGGAAGAGTGACCATAATATGGTGGAATTCTGCATTGGGATGGAGAATGAAACAGTTAATTCAGAGACCATGGTCCAGAACTTAAAGAAGGCTAACTTTGAAGGTATGAGGTGTGAATTGGCTGGGATGGATTGGCGAATGATACTTAAGGGGTTGACTGTGGATGGGCAATGGCAGACATTTAGAGACCGCATGGATGAACTACAACAATTGTACATTCCTGTCTGGCATAAAAATAAAAAAGGGAAGGTGGCTCAACCGTGGCTATCAAGGGAAATCAGGGATAGTATTAAAGCCAAGGAAGTGGCATACAAATTGGCCAGAAATAGCAGCGAACCTGGGGACTGGGAGAAATTTAGAACTCAGCAGAGGAGGACAAAGGGTTTGATTAGGGCAGGGAAAATGGAGTATGAGAAGAAGCTTGCAGGGAACATTAAGACGGATTACAAAAGTTTCTATAGATATGTAAAGAGAAAAAGGTTAGTAAAGACAAACGTAGGTCCCCTGCAGTCAGAATCAGGGGAAGTCATAACGGGGAACAAAGAAATGGCGGACCAATTGAACAAGTACTTTGGTTCGGTATTCACTGAGGAGGACACAAACAACCTTCCGGTTATAAAAGGGGTCGGGGGGTCTAGTAAGGAGGAGGAACTGAGGGAAATCCTTATTAGCCGGGAAATTGTGTTGGGGAAATTGATGGGATTGAAGGCCGATAAATCCCCAGGGCCTGATGGACTGCATCCCAGAGTACTTAAGGAGGTGGCCTTGGAAATAGTGGATGCGTTGACAGTCATTTTCCAACATTCCATTGACTCTGGATCAGTTCCTATGGAGTGGAGTGTAGCCAATGTAACCCCACTTTTTAAAAAAGGAGGGAGAGAGAAAACAGGGAATTATAGACCGGTCAGCCTGACATCGGTAGTGGGTAAAATGATGGAATCAATTATTAAGGATGTCATAGCAGTGCATTTGGAAATAGGTGACATGATAGGTCCAAGTCAGCATGGATTTGTGAAAGGGAAATCATGCTCGACAAATCTTCTGGAATTTTTTGAGGATGTTTCCAGTAGAGTGGATAAGGGAGAACCAGGTCCCACACAAGAGATTGATGTGCAAAGTTAGAGCACATGGGATTGGGGGTAGTGTACTGACATGGATTGAGAACTGGTTGTCAGACAGGAAGCAAAGAATAGGAGTAAATGGGTACTTTTCAGAATGGCAGGCAGTGACTAGTGGGGTACCGCAAGGTTCTGTGCTGGGGCCCCAGCTGTTTACACTGTACATTAATGATTTAGATGAGGGGATTAAATGTAGTATCTCCAAATTTGCGGATGACACTAAGTTGGGTGGCAGTGTGAGCTGCGAGGAGGATGCTGTGAGGCTGCAGAGCGACTTGGATAGGTTAGGTGAGTGGGCAAATGCATGGCAGATGAAGTATAATGTGGATAAATGTGAGGTTATCCACTTTGGTGGTAAAAACAGAGAGACAGACTATTATCTGAATGGTGACAGATTAGGAAAAGGGAAGGTGCAAAGAGACCTGGGTGTCATGGTATATCAGTCATTGAAGGTTGGCATGCAGGTGCAGCAGGCGGTTAAGAAAGCAAATGGCATGTTGGCCTTCATAGCAAGGGGATTTGAGTACAGGGGCAGGGAGGTGTTGCTACAGTTGTACAGGGCATTGGTGAGGCCACATCTGGAGTATTGTGTACAGTTTTGGTCTCCTAACCTGAGGAAGGACATTCTTGCTATTGAGGGAGTGCAGCGAAGGTTCACCAGACTGATTCCCGGGATGGCGGGACTGACCTATCAAGAAAGACTGGATCAACTGGGCTTGTATTCACTTGAGTTCAGAAGAATGAGAGGGGACCTCATAGAAACATTTAAAATTCTGACGGGGTTAGACAGGTTAGATGCAGAAAGAATGTTCCCAATGTTGGGGAAGTCCAGAACCAGAGGTCACAGTCTAAGTATAAGGGGTAAGCCATTTAGGACCGAGATGCGGAGGAACTTCTTCACCCAGAGAGTGGTGAACCTGTGGAATTCTCTACCACAGAAAGTTGTTGAGGCCAATTCACTAAATATATTCAAAAAGGAGTTAGATGAGGTCCTTACTACTAGGGGGATCAAGGGGTATGGCGAGAAAGCAGGAATGGGGTACTGAAGTTGAATGTTCAGCCATGAACTCATTGAATGGCGGTGCAGGCTAGAAGGGCCGAATGGCCTACTCCTGCACCTATTTTCTATGTTTCTATGTTTCTATAGCACCTGCTGATGAGTGACCAAGCAGTAACCCATGACGGGGAGGAAAGATATCCCTGGAAGGGAAGATAGTCAATAGCGGACAGGCAATAGCTACCAGCAAACATCCCCCACAGCTATTAAGGCTAAACTGTAGTGTTTGGTAAAGATATGTCGACCACTGCAGGTAGCTGCTTTGCATAGGTTATCCAAAGAACTCTGATCAGAACTGCCCAAGAACAGATGCAATGACTTCAGTGACTGTGCAGGTTTCCTGCCAGGGAGATAGTAACAATGAGGAATGTATTTCACAAACCACTATTTTGTGACAGGCTTACCATATATTTTATGACCATGTAAAACAAATAGTTAACATGATTTATGGAAGGATTTGATAGGTGAATGTACTTTTCTACAGCCCTATGGGCATCTATATAGTGGAACCATCACCTTCCATATTGTGAGGTGAAGGATAAAACAGGATCATAATTTGCTATGTGAAAACAAGGTACAAGATACAACACATACCATAACACCCGAGTGTGTCAGGTGTGTCCCATGATCAGAGTGCCAAATCAAGAAAGACTGATTGACATTCATAGTAATGAAGTCAGAACAGTCATCCATGACAAAAATTTCAAATCACAGGTACTAAATGGTTAGAAAGGAAACATAGAAAATAGGTGCAAGAGTAGGCCATTCGGCCCTTTGAGCCTGCACCACTATTCAATAAGATCATGGCTGATCATGCAACTTCAGTACTCCATTCCTTTCATAAAACATAAGAATATAAGAATTAGGAACAGGAGTAGGCCATCTAGCCCCTCGAACCTGCTCCGCCATTCAACAAGATCATGGCTGATCTGGCCGTGGACTCAGCTCCACTTACCCGCCCGCTCCCCATAACCCTTAATTCCCTTATTGGTTAAAAATCTATCTATCTGTGATTTGAATACATTCAATGAGCTAGCCTCAACTGCTTCCTTGGGCAGAGAATTCTACAGATTCACAACCCTCTGGGAGAAGAAATTCCTTCTCAACTCGGTTTTAAATTGGCTCCCCCGTATTTTGAGGCTGTGCCCCCTAGTTCTCGTCTCCCCGACCAGTGGAAACAACCTCTCTGCCTCTATCTTGTCTATCCCTTTCATTATTTTAAATGTTTCTATAAGATCACCCCTCATCTTTCTGAACTCCAACGAGTAAAGACCCAGTCTACTCAATCTATCATCATAAAATAACCCCCTCATCTCCGGAATCAGCCGAGTGAATCGTCTCTGTACCCCCTCCAAAGCTAGTATATCCTTCCTAAAGTAAGGTGACCAAAACTGCATGCCGTACTCCAGGTGCAGCCTCACCAATACCCTGTACAGTTGCAGCAGGACCTCCCTGTTTTTGTACTCCATTCCTCTCCCAATGAAGGCCAACATTCCATTCGCCTTCCTGATTACCTGCTGCACCTGCAAACTACCTTTTTGGGATTCATGCCCAAGGACCCCCAGGTCCCTCTGCACCGCAGCATGTTGTAACTTCTCCCCATTCAAATAATATTCCCTTTTACTGTTTTTTTTTTCCAAGGCGGATGACCTCACATTTTCCGACATTGTATTCCATCTGCCAAACCTTAGCCCATTCGCTTAACCTATCTAATTCTCTCCATACCCCTTGATCCCTTTAGCCGTAAGGGCCACATCTAACTCCCTTTTGAATATATCTAATGAACTGGCCTCAACAACTTTCTGTGGGAGAGAATTCCACAGGTTCACAATTCTCAGTGAAGATGTTTCTCCTCATCTCGGTCCTAAATGGCTTACCCCTTATCCTGTGACCCCTGGTTCTGGACTTCCCCAACATCGGGAACATTCTTCCTGCATCTAACCTGTCCAATCCCGTCAGGATTTTATATGTTTCTATGAGATACCCTCTCATTCTTATAAATTCCAGTGAATATAAGCCTAGTCGATCCAGTCTTTCTTCATATGTCAGTCCTGCCATCCCGGAAATCAGTCTGGTGAACCTTTGCTGCACTCCCTCAATAGCAAGAATGTCCTTCCTCAGAATAGGAGACCAAAACTGTACACAATATTCAAGGTGTGGCCTCACCAAGGCCTTGTACGACTGCAGTAAGAGCTCCCTGCTCCTATACTCAAATCCTCTCATTATGAAGGCCAACATGACATTTGCCTTCTTCACCGCCTGCTGTACCTGCATGCCAACTTTCAATGACTGATGTATCATGACACCCAGGTCTTGTTGCACCTCCCCCTTTCCTAATCTGTCACCATTCAGATAATATTCTGCCTTCCTGTTTTTGTCACCAAAGTGACCGATTGGCAGACAGGAAGCAGAGAGTCGGGATAAACGGGTCCTTTTCAGAATGGCAGGCAGTGACTAGTGAGGTGCCGCAGGGCTCAGTGCTGGGGCCCCAGCTATTTACAATATACATCAATGATTTAGATGAAGGAATTGAGTGTAATATCTCCAAGTTTGCAGAGGACACTAAGCTGGGTGGCGGTGTGAGCTGTGAGGAGGACACTAAGGCTGCAGGGTGACTTGGACAGGTTAGGTGAGTGGGCAAATGCATGACAGATGCAGTATAATGTGGTTAAATGTGAGGTTATCCACTTTTGTGGCAAAAACACGAATGAAGAATATCTGAATGGCTATCAACGAGCAAAATTGCATTATGGATCATATCCTCTGCACAAATGATATAACCCATGATGGTTTATGGTTCAAAAAACATTGACTGCATCGTGAAACGTAAGTGGTTGGCAACTATGTACCCCTAATTATGCTGTGACTCTGTAGAAGACAAATTTGAAGCCAATATCCTTCCAAAAATGCCCAACTGTGTCACTGTGCGGGCTGCCAAGAAGAAGAGAGTGAACAAAGAGGGAGCTCAACACACTCCTGCATACCTCCTAGCAATTAGCCGAAAGATAGCACTGCTGTTAGTTTGGAGCCACTCTATGCATCAACCAGGCTGTCCGGGGTATGGGGGCGCCACAGCGGGAACCAAGGTCATAGGAGGTCTGAAAGTACCTACGGGAGACTCAGCCTAAAAAAAAACTTTTTTTGGATGCAAGGTTTGATATTTTGTTTTTTATCCTGTAAGGTGTACAGTAAGTATTAAAAAATGGGACTCGTTGAGGGTAACCCATTGTGGAATAGGGTTCTCACATCTTCATCACAAATTTGCTTTTTCTAAAAAAATATATATCTATTTTAAAACCATGCTTTTCTTAACATGTCTCAGTGGATTAAAGGC
The DNA here is from genome assembly GCF_044704955.1 of Pristiophorus japonicus. Taxonomy (NCBI): domain Eukaryota; kingdom Metazoa; phylum Chordata; class Chondrichthyes; family Pristiophoridae; genus Pristiophorus; species Pristiophorus japonicus. The sequence continues at coordinate 114,233,453 of NC_091986.1, forward strand.
AGCCCAATAATCGCAGTGGAGCAGCAGGGGGAGCTGGAAGACAAAGTGCAGAAACATCACACTTTATGGCTCAATTTTCCCCAATGCCGTTTTTTGGCTTATTGCAAGTTATGTGCATTTTTTTTGGCCCCGACTACTCGAAAATAATAACGCGCAAGTTTCCCCGTTCTATTTTTTGAAATTGGCGCCACGCATCCTGTTCTTTAGCTTCGGGGGGTGGAGCCCAACGTCTGCACCGAAAAAACAATGCCCCTCCCCCTCCCCTTCTGTGCATGTGCGAAAAAAAGGAAGTTTTTGACGTGACTGCTATGGGCACGCATGCCCAGTACAGCTCCCGATCTGCATTCAGCTATTGTTAAAGAGCCAGTGTTGTGAGAACTTTAATTCTCATTGGAAAAATTGGAGCTGCAATACAATATACAGCGCGATTCAAGGACCAAGAATTTCTTACAGGACGAAGTGGATGCACTAGTTACTGTAATTGAGGCACGAGCTGGACACCAGCAGAGGTCACATAAATGTTTCACCAAAAGAAATGAAGAAACATTGGAACCAACTTGCAGAAGATTACTGTGACCACCCCGGGGTCTGGAGGCCATTGCAAAAAGTGGCAGGATCTTGGGCAAGTAGTTAGTGCAAGTAATATTTTAATTTATTGACTGGAATTGCAATTGTAAATGTGACCAGCTGTATATGTCCCACCCAGCAGAAACACACCCTCTCTAAAAAGTTGTATTTTCATCTTGGCAGAGGAAAGTGGCACACAGCAAAAGGGAAAGAACTCGAACAGGAGGAGGCCTGGCAAATCTGCACCCACTGACACCCTTGGAAGAGAGGGTCGCTGCTTTGATGGGTCCTGCCTGGAGAAAAGCAACCACCACTGCACAAGCTGGGCCCACACAAGAGAGCAAGGGTAAGTCCTGCAAATTCCACAGTCTGGCTTTGCTAAATGTTAAGCACTGCGCAGGCTAGCCATGCTTCGGTTCATGGGGATGTCTCCTTCAGCTACGCTTTGGTTGATGCAATGTGCTATCATTCACCGTGGTCCTTCAAATCAGCCTGCTGCCTGTGCTGTGTGAGCCTACTCATGTCACCCACCCTGCCCCCTCCTCTGCTGCTGACCATTTGTCTGTTCTGCTATATTTTGCAGAACTTGAGGCCAACCCTGACGAGACGGAAGTCGATGCAGATGATGATTCAGATATGGATGAGCCTGAAGAGAACATCTTCCAATCCCACCTTCCAGACCAAGAGAATGTTAGGGGGAGGTGATGGATGAAGCCCCAACTCTTGTACTCACTCTGGAGGAGGTGCAGCTGTCGCCCATTGAGGTGCCAGGCCCTTTCCTGAGTGGTACGAGTGTTGGAACATTCCATGGTTTTTCAGTCTGAGGCTCGGGATTCCAATGGGATGCAGCGAGGCACACACATCCAAACAGTAAACATGGTCCATTAGAAATAGTTGCTGCTGAGCCTTCAGGCAGCAAAGCTTTCACGGATGAGCTGCTGGCGCAAATCTCGAGCAATCGTTAAAGGGGCACAATGGCCCACCCTCCTCCGCCGTTGTGCTCCAGTTTCAGGTAGTTGCATAGCTTCCTCCTTCTCCTCCTCCTCCGCATCTTTCTCCTCATCAGCCGCCACTCTCACCTCATGTGGGTCTTCTACTACCAGCTGCTGCTGCTTCATGATGGCTAAGTTAAGCAGCACACAGCAGTGAACTGACTTTGACAATCTTGGGAGTATTGCAAGTAGCCTTCAGAATGGTCCAGACATCGGAAACGCTGTTTCAAGATGCCAATGGTCCTCTCTATTATGCTGCGCATCGCAATGTGCGATATGTCGTATTTCCGGTCAGCTTCCGTCCGGGTTACGCGAAGGGGCATCATGAGCCAGGTGGCGAGACCATACCCTTTGTTTCCCAGCAGCCAGCTCTGCCCTTGGCAGATATAGCGCTCTTGCGTAGGATGAACGCATCATGGGTACTCCCAGGGTATCTTGCATCAACTGACATGATGCGATGCACGTCATCACAAACGAGCTGCACATTAACGGAGTGGAAGCCTTTTCTGTTCCTCTTCATCTCGGAATCCTCCAAAAGGTGCTCGTAAGGTGATGTGGGTACAATCAATTTAGCCCTGTACCTTTGGGAAGCCAGCAATCCTGGAGAAGCCCACAGCCCTTTCACGCATTGCCTGGGCGGTCATGAGGAACTTTATGTAGTCATTCCTCCGGGCATATAATGCAGCAGTCACCTGCCGAATGCAGATATGTGTTGCATGTTGAGAAATGGTGCACACATCCCCTGTTGTGGCCTAGAATGATCCAGATGCATAAAATGAAAGTGCAGCTGTAACCTTCACTTCCAACTGACAAAGCAGTCCTCCTGACGCTTCTAGGTTGCAGATCTGCTTTTACCAACTCACAGATCTCGGTTACAACTTCTTTGCAGAAATACAGCGTTCTCACAGAGTCTGCTTCACTCAGATGCAGGTATGAATGCCTGTCTTGATATACCCAATGTGGGTTGGGCCTCCTGCCCATCATCCTACGTGCTCTGAGGTTCCTCATGCGATGAAGTCGAATCAATCGTCTCCTCCGCAGCAACATCATGCAGAAGGTTTGCATGAGATATGGCAGTGTCAATATTGCCCCCATAATTAAATTGTACCTTTGCAAGAAGCTCAAAACAGCAGGACAAGGAGTTAAAGCTTCGCTCCTCTCTCTCCTGAAGGTCGACGGCCTAGTATGGACCACTCCCTGATCTGCATATGTGAAATAGGCTTGCTTAGAACAGGAAGCTAGGCATTCAATGAGGACATTTGGGGCAACGAATTCTAATGCAATTCTTTAATTTTAGAATTTTTATCAAAGTACCACCCCACCGCCGACCAAACGTCTCCTCACCAGGCCCGAGGGTCGGCCAGCAGATCTCTCCCTTGCCTGTAAACAGGGGCTCGGCAAACACCCCCCGCTCCCGCACCCCCCCCCCCCCCGGGGCTTCTTTTGAAGCTGAGCCACGAGCCTGTGTCCGGGCAAGGGAACGATTTTGACGGCCGACGCTCCGACCCTAGAGCCCGATGAGGGACGTTCGGTGGTTGGGTGGCACTCTGAATAAAACCTAAAATTAAAGAATTGCATTAGATTTCCATTTTCTCAGCTTTGAGTTTGAAAAAAATTAAACGTCATGATGCATATTTAATGTCTTCTTGACTCCCTCCAAAACTTCGCATAAAAACAATGGTGTCTTTCTGTGGCGATTTTTTAAATGTGCAGTGGTTTTTCTGAGGTGCACAGAAGGTTTTTTAGGAGTGGTCACATACGCCGTCCCAGGAAAAATGTAATTTGACCAAACTTGCATAAATCTGAAAAACTGCCGCAGACATCAGGTTACACCCTATGACGGTTCTGACATCACCACTCATCCACAAATCACATTATAGCCTTGGTCCAAACAAGGACAAAAGAGCTGAATTCCAAAGGTGAGCTGAGGCTGCACGTGACATTAAGGCAGCATTTGACCAAGTGTGGCATCAAGGAGCCCTAGTAAAATTGAAGTCAATGGGAATCAGGGGGAAAACTCTCCACTGGCTGGAGTCATACCGAGCACAAACGAAGATGGTTGAGATTGTTGGAGGCCCATCATCTCAGCCCCAGGACATTGCTGCAAGAGTTCCACAGGGCAATGTCCTAGGCCCAACCATCTTCATTCTCCTTCATCAATGACCTTCCCTCCACCATAAGGTCGTAAGTGGGGATGTTCGCTGATAATTGCACAGTGTTCATTCAGTTCCGTTCGCAACTCCTCAGATAATGAAGCAGTCCGTGCACACATGCAGCAAGACCTGGACAGCATTCAGGTTTGAGCTGATAAGTGGCAAGTAACATTCGCGCTGCACAAGTGGCAGGAAATGACTATCTCCAACAAGAGATAGCCTAAACGCCGTCCCAGGATATTTAACGGCATCGTCATCACCGAATCCCCCACCATCAACATCCTGAGGGTTACCATTGACCAGAAACTTAACTGGACCAGCCACATAAATACAGTGGCTACAAGAGCAGGTTAGTGGCTGGGTACTTTGTGGCAAGTGTCTCACCTCCTGACTCCCCAAAGTCTTTCCACCATCAACAAGGCACAAGTCAGGAGTGTGATAGAACACTCTCCACTTGCCTGGATGAGTGGAGCTCCAGCAACACTCAAGAAGCTCGATATCCTCCAGGACAAAGCTTGATTGGCACCCTACCCACCACCTTAAACATTCACTCCCTCCACCACCCGTGCACCGTAGCTGTAGTGTGTACCATCTACAAGATGCACTGCAGCAACTTGCCAAGGCTTCTTCAACAGCATCAAACCCATGACCTCTATCACCTTGAAGGACAAGGGCAGCAAGTGCATGGGAACACCATCACCTGCAAGTTCTCTGAGTACACACCATCTTGGCTTGGAAATATATCGCCGTTCTTTCATCGTAGCGGAGTCAAAATCCTGGAACCCCCTACCTAACAGCACTTTGGGAGTACCTTCACTACAGCAGTTCAAGAAGGTGGCTCACTATCACCACCTCGAGAGCAATTAGGGATGGGCAATAAAAGCTGGCCTTGCCAGTGACACCACATCCCACGAATGTTTTTAAAAAGTGTAGTTTCCCAACCCTGGCATCATCCAAATTTCACTTCATGCTCTCTATGGCTATTTCCTTTCTATAATGTCCAAAATGAAAAGACAGTACTGTAATTGCGGCATAAGCAAACTTTTTGTATTACTTCTTTATTCCTGTATGCTATACCCCTATTTATATAACCTAATGTTGCTGAATTCTTTATGGGTTTTTAAAAAAATCTACATTTACGCTTTCGGGGAATTTGAGCTCCTTTCTCTGTTTATCCACACCCTTCAGTACCTTTCCATTTAGCATATACTCCCACAATGTGTAATCTCACACTTCTCCATTATAAATTGCATCTGTCACCTACCTATCTACCTTCCTGAAGTCTTTTGCAGTTCTGCTCGCCGTTTGCTAAGCCTCCTACCTTTCTGTTAGCAAATTATAGGATTGTGTTCCCTGTGCCAAATCATCGATAAATAGCAAGAACAAAAGTAGACCTAGCACTGACTGTTGGGGTACACTATTTCCAACCTTTCTCCAATCAGTGCAACACCAATTACCGCAACTCTTAACTGTTCATCGACCAACTTTCTATCCATGGGCCAAATGGCCTACTCCTGCACCTATTTTTCTATGTTTCTATGTTTTTCTATGTTTCTTTATACCATTTACTTGTAATTTTACTAATAAGCCTTTTGAAACACCTTATTAAATGTCTTCTAATAATCCATACACACAATATCTGTCGACTTTTATTTTATCAAATCAATCGGCATGGACTGGTTGGGCCAAATGGCCTGTTTCTGTGCTACATATTCTATGTAATTCTATGTATGCATCTTCAAAGAATCTTCTCAATTTGTCATATATGAATTGCTGACTTTCGAAATGCTCACACATTTTATCTCAAATTTAAGATTCTATGAGCTTGCCCACAACCTACCAAGTTTATCCTTTGCTCCCTTCTTGAATATAGTTGTTATTTTGAGGCCGAAATTAATCAAAGGCAAGTTCTGCCTATTTGCCGTCGAAAAGACTGCTAAGATCCTGATGGTACTATCGCGGAAGTTTGCTCAAAAAAAGAAAAATGCGACCGGTGGCAAAAATGGGCGTTACATGCCGATTCTGGGCGGTAGGTGGGATTCTAAGCAGCAAAAGCAATCCTGGAGAAAGTTACACCAAGGCTGGAATCAGGCCCAGGGAGGGGAAGGAACGCACAAAAAAAAATGTTCAAGAAATAACAAAACAATACAATGAGGACCCTTTCACACAAAATCGCTGAAGTAAAGAAAAAAATCTCACTTACCTTTTCTTGCAGGTCTTCATACCTACCGTCCAGATAAGACCTGCTTCCACGTGGCAGTCTTTTCTCCTGCAGGAGCGGAGGACCGTTCGGATGAATCTCGGGAGGGAGGGCTTTTTTTGGCATGGCACGCCCGTGCATGCTCCCCAGCAGTTGTTCCAAACATGAGGACCGCACCAATTTCTCATGGAGGGGAGAGCGCCGGAAAAACTGGGAAACCGCTGAGAAAACTCGGCGGCAGGACCATCAATTTCGGGCCCTTTGTTCTTCTGTTCTCACAACCTCAGATTCCTAGTTATTTTTGTAATAGAGTAAAAAATAAATACTTTATCTCCAGTGGTAGATTTGCAGTATTTGCTTAACATGCAAGTTTTTTGTGTGTATCTTTCCCTCATCCTTCCTAAAACTGCATCTTCTCAATAATTCACATTTTTAATTTCTCCCCCGTTCCCTTCCCTTCTCACAGTGGATTTGTAGTGCTTGATGAAGCTAACGCTGGTCTAAGCAGGTCTGGTTGACGAACTGAAGGGCTCTGGCTGCAATACCAATTATAGGATTATAAATATGGTAATTTAACCAATATGTGATTATTTCAGCCACTGATATGATGCTCGAGAGCTGCGGTGCCTCCGTGGCCACAATTTCAGAAGCGATGCATTTAAATAGTGTGATGCTCCAGGTGCACGCCAGTCACAAAACTTTAAATTTTTTAGATGTAATAATAAGTACAGGATCACAAGAATGGTTAATGCAATAGATCAAAATCAAATCAAAACAAAACAGCGGCAACAAAACGTATTTTACAGATAATGCCCATTACCCAGCAAAAACCACCATTCCCACTCCATGGGCCCAAGTTTCCACATGATAAAACGGGTGCCCCTCCGAGCTGGGCGCCCGTTTCTGGCGCCTAAAACGGCGCGAGAAAAAAAAACGAGCGATTCTGGAGCGTTCTGCAGCTCCTTGTCTGCCTGGCGCGGCGCCCAGGGGGGCGGAGCCGACACTCGCACCGATTTTGTAAGTGGGAGGGGGCGGGTACTATTTAAATTAGTTTTTTTCCTGCCGGCAACGCTGCACGTGCGCGTTGGAGCGTTTGCGCATGCTCAGTGTGAAAAAAACATTGGCACTCGGCCATTTTTGTAGTTCTTTGTAGCTGTTTAATTTTTGAACATTTTAAAATAAAAGTGCATTGCCATCAGCACAGAGGCTTCTTGTAGCAGTGAGAAGGCTGCAGGAAGCCTCAGAAAGTTGAGGCAGCCGTTTCCCGACGACCTCCCCCTTTTGCCGTCGGGAAATGGCTCCTCAATTTCTGAGGCTTCCTGCAGCCGTCTCTCTTTCGCGCCAGCCGTCTGGAACGGCTCCATTCCCTCCCCCTCCCCCCCGCGTTCGGTAGGCTCCCTCCCTCCCGCGTTCGGTCGGCTCCCTTCCCTCTCCCCCCCTGCGTTCGGTCGGCTCCCTTCCCTCCACCCCCCCCGCGTTCGGTCGGCTCCCTCCCCTGCGTTCGGTCGGCTCCCTCCCTCCCGCCGCGTTCGGTCGGTTCTCCCTCCCACGTTCGTCGGCTCCCTTCCCTCCCCCTCCTCCCGCGTTAGTCGGCTCCCTTCCCTCCCCCTCCTCCCGCGTTAGTCGGCTCCCTTCCCTCCCCCTCCTCCCGCGTTCGTCGGCTCCCTTCCCTTCCCTCCCTCCCCCCGCCCCCCGCGTTCGTCGGCTCCCTTCCCTCCCCCTCCTGCCACGTTCGTCGGCTCCCTTCCCTCCCCCTCCTCCCGCGTTCGTTGGCTCCCTTCCCTTCCCTCCCTCCCCCCGCCCTCGTCGGCTCCCTTCCCTCCCCCTCCTCCCGCGTTCGTCGGCTCCCTTCCCTTCCCTCCCTCCCCCCGCCCCCCGCGTTCGTCGGCTCCCTTCCCTCCCCCTCCTGCCACGTTCGTCGGCTCCCTTCCCTCCCCCTCCTCCCGCGTTCGTCGGCTCCCTTCCCTTCCCTCCCTCCCCCCGCCCCCCGCGTTCGTCGGCTCCCTTCCCTCCCGCCGCGTTCGTCGGCTCCCTTCCCTTCCCTCCCTCCCCCCGCCCCCCGCCCTCGTCGGCTCCCTTCCCTCCCCCTCCTCCCGCGTTCGTCGGCTCCCTTCCCTTCCCTCCCTCCCCCCGCCCCCCGCGTTCGTCGGCTCCCTTCCCTTCCCTCCCCTCTCCCCCCTTCCACCTCGTCGGCTCCCTTCCCTTCCCTCCCCCTCCCCCACCTCGTCGGCTCCCTTCCCTTCCCTCCCCCACCCCCGGCCCGCGTTCGGTCGGCTCCCTCCTCCTCCCCCCGCCGGCCCGCGTTCGGTCGGCTCCCTCCTCCTCCCCCCGCCGGCCCGCGTTCGGTCGGCTCCCTCCTCCTCCCCCCGCCGGCCCGCGTTCGGTCGGCTCCCTCCTCCTCCCCCCGCCGGCCCGCGTTCGGTCGGCTCCCTCCTCCTCCCCCCGCCGGCCCGCGTTCGGTCGGCTCCCTCCTCCCCCCCCCCCGGCCCGCGTTCGGTCGGCTCCCTCCTCCTCCCCCCCCCGGCCCGCGTTCGGTCGGCTCCCTCCTCCCCCCCCCCGGCCCGCGTTCGGTCGGCTCCCTCCTCCTCCCCCCGCCGGCCCGCGTTCGGTCGGCTCCCTCCTCCTCCCCCCGCCGGCCCGCGTTCGGTCGGCTCCCTCCTCCCCCCCCCCCGGCCCGCGTTCGGTCGGCTCCCTCCTCCTCCCCCCCCCGGCCCGCGTTCGGTCGGCTCCCTCCTCCCCCCCCCCCGGCCCGCGTTCGGTCGGCTCCCTCCTCCTCCCCCCGCCGGCCCGCGTTCGGTCGGCTCCCTCCTCCCCTCCCCGGCCCGCGTTCGGTCGGCTCTCTCCTTCCCCTCGGCCCGCGTTCGGTCGGCTCCCTCGTTTTGTGAGGCTTGCTGCACCATTCTTCCTGGCTGAAGCACTTTCACACAGGTAGGAAGATGGTTTATTTAATCTTTTCTTTGCTTTTAAATGTTTATTCAGGTTGGATTTATTTGTATAATATTTGTATAAGTATAAATAAGGATTTATTGTATAATTTAATGAGTTCCCTTCCCCCCCCACCTCGTTCTGGATGCCTGATTTGTAACCTGCGCCTGATTTTTTAATGTGTAGAACAGGTTTTTTCAGTTCTACAAAAATCTTCACTTGCTCCATTCTACTTTAGTTTGGAGTACATTTTCACTGTGGAAACTTTCAAATCAGGCGTCAGTGGCCGGACACGCCCCCTTTTGAAGAAAAAATTCTGTTCCAAAGTAGAACTGTTCTACCTGACTAGAACTGCAGAAAAAAAAATGTGGAGAATTGCAAATTCTAAGATAGTCCGTTCTCCACCAGTTGCTCCTAAAAATCAGGCGCAAATCATGTGGAAACTTGGGCCCATAATATTCATTACTTAGTTGCAAAAGGATTCTAATTTCAATTCTCATTTAGGACTTATTAATTTTAACCATGCTTCTGAAAATATATTAAATACCCAGCTTACACTGTGCCACTCAGAATTTTAAATACTTGAATCATGTCAACCCTTCCTTACACCAATGGGAAAAAACACCTATGAGTTTCTCCTCATCGCACCAAGTTCTAAATCCCATTGTTTTTTGATACATTCCTAGCAACAGTCATTAAAGCATTTAATTTTCGGCCTCACTTTCTCATTCCATTTTCTACCTATCCTTCCCATAGTTCTTCTCACATATATACATATCTGAAATAGAATAAAAATCATACATCTACAATACATTCTTTCTACAGAACATTACAACAGTGATTACACTTCAAAAGTACTTAATTGGTTGTAAAACACTTTGAGACGTGCTCAGGTCATGAAAGATGCTATAGAAATGCAAATCTTTATTTTGCCTCCTGTTGTCTCAATTGTATCCACATTTGTATCAGCGTTTTATTATAAATTCTTAAGTCCACATTTATAATGTAAACTGCCAATGTAAACTTGCCACACTTTAATTACATCTCATCAGTGGGGCTGTCAAACTTCAGTTTTGCATCACCAGCTTGTAGTGTAGAGAAAATGGTCCAACACACTGCTTCCCAAACTATGGCAGATTTTGTTAGTTAATAATATTAAATCAAAGTATTATATAAAAATAAGGACAGTATACAGGACTTCAAAATAGGGCTTGAATTGAGTCAGTGCGCCATGGTCCAGTAAATCCTTTAACCCCCACTTCACCTGAAGATTAGAACTGTGCAACGTCACAGTGGATCAACTAAGACAGTTACACTTTATTGCAACTGTGTTGAAACACAGCAAATCAAACTGGTTCTTTTCATAGTAACAGTTATAAGTTGACAACAAGCAACCAGAGGTTTAGTAGATAAATGCACCACACTTCTGAAAATATATAGAGCGTGCAGTTTCTGATCCAAATATCTTTTTTTGCTCTGATAATTAAGTCAAATTTGATGAGGCTTTCTTTGCAACTCCTTTCCCCCAGCAAAAGCAGTGACCCAAGGAACTGAAGGGCTCATTGTGGAGCAGTTAATTCTGTCCCATTCCTAACATTGCCCTAAATTGACCTCCAACTAATCTATAGTAGTGAATATTTCTAAGACTATCTTATAACGGTTACAAGGTTGGCAGTTGCAGGTATAGTAGAAACATTTGCTGTAGCCACTATAGGGTTTAATTGATTGCTCATTCAAAAAGTTTAATTACAATACATTCAACAACAACAATTAGTATTTATGTAGCACCTTTAACATAGTAAAAAGTCCCAAGGCACTTCACAGGAGTGTTCTTAGAAAATTTGACACAGGAAGACAAAAGAGTAGGTGACCGGGGACTTTGTGTGGGGTAGGGGAGTGGAGGGGGCGAAGAGTGCAACAGAAAACTGAGGGATGGGGAATCAAGTTGTAAGCTTGGGGGACAATGGATCAGGGGGATTGGGGCTTAGGCGGGGCTGGGAGAAAAAGAGACTGAGGAATGGGGTGGGGCCCAGCATTTCCTGCAGTGTTGGTAGCAGCAGTAGCAATGTGTTACGTGGCAATGGTGCCGAGAAAGGAGTAGCCAGTAAAGAGGTGAGTGAAACTTGGGGACTTTACTGTGGGTAAACAGCGAAAGATTGTTTTCACTGATGGATGAATGGGCCATATACAGTAGAAACCTCAAATCGCTGGAGAAATACCACCAACGATGTCTCCGCAACATCCTGCAAATCCCCTGGGAGGACAGAGGCACCAACGTTAGCGTTCTCAATCAGGCCAACATCCCCAGCATCGAAGTACTGACCACACTCGACCAGCTCCGCTGGGCAGGCCACATAGTCCGCATGCCAGACACGAGACTCCCAAAGCAAGTGCTCTACTTGGCCCCGGCCTGCGAGCACCATCGGAGCAGGCCGGGGAGCGGAAGGAGCAGTGTGGCGGTGTACCACTCCAGGGAGCAGCACGTTCTGGAGCAGGAGAGCAACGGCAGTGAAAAAGGACGTCACCAAGATCCAGGTCGGTGATTGGAGCGTGGGCAGGTACTGCAGGAGCGGCGAGGTCAGGGTGAATGAGCGACGAGAGACTGTAGAGGGATGTGATCGGGGCCCAGGAGAGGCGCGAGTTTGGGGCCCAGAAGAGGCGAGGGCCCAGGGGCAGCACAGGCCAGCCCACACTGTGATGTGTGTGCGCACTAGGTCCGTGCAGCAGAGCTGGTTTCCAGTCGCCTTGGTTAATCCTTGCTACTGGACAAAGACTGAGCTCTGTCAAGCCCGTGTGGTGACTGGTGTGCAACGGTCACCACACGTTAAAAAAATCCACGCACAGGCATCTTCCACCCTTCAAGATTTAGTTCGGGACCTGGAATTTTAGGTCCTTCATTGAAACACCTGTGAACTTTTTGACATGGAAGCAAGTCATCCTCGATTCGAAGGACTACCTATGATGATGATGCTCTACCCAGAGCTCCTTCATGGCAAACGAGCCAAAGGTGGGCAGCGGAAACGTTACAAGCACACCCTCAAAGCCTCCCTGATAAAGTGCAACATCCCCACTGACACCTGGGAGTCCCTGGCCAAAGACCGCCCTAAGTGGAGGAATTGCATCCAGGAGGGCGCTGAGCACCTCGAGTCTCAACGCTGAGAGCATGCAGAAAACAAGCGCAGGCAGCGGAAAGAGCGTGTGGCAAACCAGTCCCACCCACACCCTTTCCTTCAACGACTATCTGTCCCACCTGTGACAGAGACTGTAATTCCCGTATTGGACAGTTCAGTCACCTAAAAACTCACTTTTAAGAGTAGAAGCAAATCTTCCTCGATTTCGAGGGACTGCCTATGATGAATGGGAACAAGTGGATGGAGACTGGGGATTCTCACTGGAAGAACTAAGGAAGAAGGGTGCTGGATGGTTTTGAACTGAGAACTATTAGACCCAGGGATGCTTCACTACAATTGGCTATTGAGGCAGATACTAGGACAACATTTAAAGAATGGGTAAGTATTTGAAAAGGAGGAATATAAAAGGAACAGGAATGGGGTTACAGGAGAGCGCACCAGCACTGGGGGGCCAAATGGCCTCCTCCTCTGTATAATTTCTCTAATTCTTTGCTTTATTGAGTCTGAGCCCAGGAAGTGATTTAGAAAGGTGGGTGCTGAGCTGAGTTCAGGATGATGCCCTTTGTGCTATCTCTTGGTTTGGTTCAGGTTGGTTTATGCTGGCCAGTTTTAACGTGTGAAGTCCAAATACAGATCATCTCTCACCTCCACATAGAACCGGAGTCCAAGGAGATAGGGATTGTTAAATGGTGTGTGTTAGCAGTCACACCGACTGAGCAGCCTAAAAACACCTTGTGCAGTGCAGGAAGATTCTGGCTGTAGTTTCAGGGTGAATATCAACAGGTTACAGTATCACTACTAGCTACAGGTAAGATATTGGGGTGTTACACCTATTACTGCCAGTTATATATAGACTATGAGTTATTGTATTGCTGTTGGGTAGGAGGAACAACTCAGTGTAACCAGTATTACTATTAGTTAATGCTACTGGTTATTGCTACAATGAGTTCCTATTAGTTACTGGCTAAATCAAATGTTCCTCCCATCTCTGGTTTACCCCCATGAATTTTCCCACTCAGTTTCCTTGGAAACAGAAGGGAGAAGAGGGGAGAAAGGGGAGGGCAGGCATGAAGAGCAGGTGGGAGGATTTAGATGGAAGAGGAGGAGGAGCAGGATTCAGCAAAATGATGCAAGAATGCGGAACAGGAGTGCGAAAAAGGCTACTTTGGCATGGTGTGGTGAGGTGTGCCAGGTGTGGACTGTAAGTAATCAAACTGAGTAGATATATGTCATAACTAAAGCACACGAATCAAATAAAAAATCAAGTCCGAGAACTAAGCCATGAATGGAACAAACGACATATTTATCTGGCAATTTATTCCAGTTAAACATTGGGAAGACTGAAGCCATTGTCTTAGGCCTTCTCCCCACAAACGCCGCACACTTGCCATCCATTCTATCCTCCTTCCGGGCCAGTGTCTCAGGCTGAACCATATTGTTCACAGCCGCGACTTCCTATTTGACCCCGAACTGAGCTTCCGGCCCCATAATCCGCCTCCATAACATTGGTTGCTGCTGAAACCCTCATTAATGCCTTTAGCACCTCCAAACTCAACGATTTCGAGGTTCTCTTGGCTGTCCTCCCATCTTTCACTGTCATAAACTTCAGCTTATCCAAAACGCTGTTGTCTATATCCCATCCTATACCAGGTTCCACTCACCTATCACCTATTGTTACTGACCTCATCCTCCAATCCCTCCCATTTAAAACTCTCGTCCAGGTGTTGAAATCCATCATTACATCACCCCTCTCAATCTCTATAAACTCATCCAGCCCTACAACAGCCCCGCCCACCATACTTCCCCCAAACTCTTCACTCCACTGACCCTGACCATTAATGCATTCGCCCCTCTCTTCCGTTCTGGGCTCCATGCTCTGGAATTTCTTACCTAATTCCTTCAGTTTTCCACTTCCTTGTTTTCCTTTAAGACCCTTCTGAAAACCACCTCTGACCAAGCTTTGAGTCGCCCCCACCTAATATCTTTGACTTCTTTGACTCAGCATTCATTTATTTATTACACCTTTGTTAAGTATCTTGGGACATGTTTCCACATTAAGGCAATATAAAAATGTTAGCTCAGCTTTATATAGACTTCGAAAAGAAAGGGTAGCCTAAGATTAGCTGCTCTCAACAAAACGTTGTGAATAAAACATGTCTTGGGCATCCTATAAAAATAGGACAAAAGCAAAATACTGCGGATGCTGAAAATCTGAAATAAAAACAGAAAATGCTGGAAATAATCAGCAGACAGTGCTAATATTTCAGGTCCAGAGATGACAGGACTGTCGTATGAGGAGAGATTGGGTCGACTGGGCCTGTATTCACTGTAGTTTAGAAGAATGAGAGGGGATTTAAGCGTACTAAAAGAGGTAGCCATGGAAATAGTAGATGCATTGGTTGTCATCTTCCAAAATTCAATAGATTATGGAACAGTTCCTGCAGATTGGAGGGTGGCAAATGTAACCCCACTATTTAAAAAAGGGAGAGAGAGAAAACGGAGAACTAAGACTGGTTAGCCTGACATCAGTAGTAGGGAAAATGCTGGAGTCTATTATAAAGGATGTGATAACGGTACATGTAGATAATATCAACGGGATTAGACAAAGTCAACATGGAGTTATGAAAGGAAAATCATGTTTGACAAACTTACTGGAGGTTTTTGCGGATGTAACTGATAGAATAGATAACGGAGAAACAGTGGATGTAGTGTATTTGGATTTTCAGAAGGTCTTTGATAAAGTCCCACATAAGAGGTTCGTGTTCAAAATTAAAGCACGTAGGATTGGGGGTAATGTATTGGCATGGATTGAAAATTGGTTAACTGACAGGAAAGAGAGAGTAGGAATAAACGAGTCTTTTTCGGGGTGGCGGGCAGTGACCAGTGGGGTACCATAAGGATCAGTGCTTGGGCCCCCCAGCTAATCACAATATATATGATTTGGATGAGGGAACCAAATGTAATATTTCTAAGTTTGCTGACGACACAAAACTAGGTCAGATTGTGAGTTGTGAGGAGGATGCAAAGCGATTTAGATAGGTTGACTGAGTGGGCAAACACATGGCAGATGTAGTACAACGTGGATAAATGTGAAGTTATCCACTTTGGTAGGAAACACATAAGGACAAAATATTATTTAAATGGTGATAGCTTGGGAAGTGTTAATGTACAGAGGGACCTGGGTGTCCTTGTACACCTGTCATTGAAAGCAAACATGCAGGTGCAGCAAGCAGTTAGGAAGGCAAATGGTATGTTGGCCTTCATTGCAAGAGGATTTGAGCAAGGATATCTTACTAGTTATACAGGGCCTTGGTGAGGACCTGGAGTATTGTGTGCAGTTTTGGTCTCCTTACCCAAGAAAAGATATACTTGCCATAGAGGGAGTACAGTGAAGGTTCACCAGACTGATTCCTGGGATGGCATAACTGTCGTATGAGGAGAGATTGGGTCGACTAAGCCTGTATTCACTAGAGTTTAGAAGAATGAGAGGGGATCTCATTGAAACTTATAAAATTCTGACTGGGTTGGATAGACTGGATGCGGGGAGGATGTTTCCCTGGCTGGGAAGTCTAGAACAAGGGGTCACAGTCTCAGGATACGGGGGTAGGAAATTTAGGACCGAGATGAGGAGAAATTTTTTCACTCAGAGTGGTGAACCTGTGGAATTCTCTACCACAGAAGGCTGTGGAGGCCAAGTCACTGAATATATTTAAGAGGGAGATAGATAGATTTCTAGAAACAAAAGGCATCAAGGGGCATGGGGAAAAAGCGGGAATATGGTGTTGAGATAGAGGATCAGCAATGATCATATTGAATGGCAGTGCAGACTCAAAGGGCCAAATGGCCTACTACTGCTCCTATTTTCTATGTTTCTATGTCTGTGATAGGGTGGAAGTCGGGAGTAATTAAATGACAAACGGTATGATTTTACAAAGGGAATTTCCCATTTACATTTTTTTTTTAAAAAAAGATTCATCTTCTGTTTCTTTACTTGTTCCATTACCATCTCCTTTCACTTTGCAAAATCATGCCTTTTGTCATTTAATCACTCCTGCCTTCCAACCTTCCACCATATCACACCTTCCCTTTTGTTCTTTCCTCTCCCTTTCCCTGCACTTGCTTAAAATCTGTTACATCTCCAACTTTTTCCAGTTTTGCCGAAAGGTCATTGACCTGAAACATTGGGGGGAAAATTGCGGTCGGAGGCTTCCTTCGTGCGAACGCTTCCGACCTGAAATTTTTTAACGAAAATACCTGGTGGTCCCAGAGGAACGTAGCACGTGGGCCTGAACCACCAATCAATATATAGTATTCTCATTGATGATAATGGGAACTCTGTTTGTACGAGCTCCCATTACTATCAACGAGAATACCCCTCAAAAGAACAAAACACAATAAATAAAAAAAAATCACCACATATTTAAAATTAATTGAAATTGAATGTAATTAAATGTTTTAGAAAAAATATATATTTTTTGGGGGGAAAAAATTGTTTTTTTTTTTAATAAGGTTAAAAATAAACTTACCTTAATGGACAGAGTTTTTAATATAAAAATGAATAATTAAATTAAATGTTTTTATGTTTTAAAACTCTTGCGCTAGTAAAAGTAGGTTATATGCCTGCTTTCATCAGGCGTAAGAGTTTGAAGGACATTCGCTGGGCAAGAGTGCCCAATCTCTGCCCTGTGGATGTCCTTCCTGCGGGATGCATTGGAGCTGTCAAAAGAACTGGCATTTGTGAGGACTCGCCGGGTGGGTATGCACATCGTACGCACCCGGCAAGGCCGCAATTTTCGGACCAATAACCTGTTTCTCTCTCTACAGATGCTGGCTAACCTGAGTATTTTCAGCATTTTCTGTTTTTTTATACTATACCAATAGGGCCTATTAATCACAGGAAATCTCACTGAACATGCAGAATATGGGCATTGTTATTAAGGCTGTTGCTTGCCAATCTCTCAGTACAGGTAGTTTAAAAGCACTTTAGCATCCTGATATCACCATAAAAATATTACAATCTAAACAAATATAATTCTACCACAAGCTTGAGGACGTTTCTCTTCAAAACCATTTAATATCAATGACAGGTCACTTTAAGCATGATCACCATTTCACAGAAAAAGCAATACTCTGATTGCAAAGGATCTCAAACTGCAATTACTAATGTGCTGTACGGATAGCTCAGTACAGCTGACTGAAAATGTTGTGGTGCATTCAGGAATTTGCACATATCACAATAGCCATCTGTGTCTGTTGAATCCAACATGAGCACAGAACAATCAATGCAAACATCTCCCTACAATGTGCCATTAAAGAGTTTCAAGAAGGATACTTCGCCATGACTAGTTGATGCTTAGACAGTTAGATTCTAGCAGCAAACACAACTTCCCTTGGACTCTACAAATACTGTAGTCTCACTGAATGGAAGGGGGGAGGGGGCGAAGTGGGTCACTTTCTTTTCAGATCACAATTTAAAGTTGGAGTCACCTTTTCAAGTTTTGATTAATTTGCTTTTGAACAGAAATTTTAATTTAGCTTCAAGCACAATCAGCACAAAACAGTCCATCAATATTCATTTAAATGGTGAAAAAATTAGATCTATTCATTGGTGAGTAAAAGCTGGAGAAGAGGAGAATCCATATACTTTGATCTTTTTCAGAGAAATGAGCAGCATGGAGTATGAAAATCAAGCAGTCTCAATTCTTAATATTCTCCATTTGTTCACACGTTCACAAAAGGGAATGTAATTAAAAGAAACCAAATATCTATACACAAATACTCCAGTTGGTCATGAAAAGCAACCAAATTGATTAAATAACAGGTTCTCACTGAACTGACAGCACATGCAGATTTATGAAATGAACTTTCATAATAACTATTTAAAATACAAAGTGCCAGAATGGTGATGATGGAGATGATAGAAAGAATATGAAAAGGCTGGTAAATAAATAAAAAAAGAATGACTTCTTCATAGGTAAATGCAACAAAAATAGTTTTAAAATCTCAAAGCAATGTCAAACACAATGAAGAATCAAACTTCTAATGCTGGGTCCATTTGAACCAGGGACAGACTGGTCCAATCAAATCTCAAATGCCTTTCCTTGGAAACACTTTTTAAGTTAAACCCAGTTTATAGTCACAAATGGGGTCTAATATAACCCACAATCCACTATAAATGCCAGTATTTAGTATAATCTTCAGAAAGCTACATTTAGCAACTCAGCTCAAAACCAAAGGAAGCAGCGGCTGCAAAACATAGCGAGAATAAATAGTGCACTTCAAATGGAAAACAATCCCTTAGACAAAAGTATTAATATTGAAAGAAATGTGGTAATTTGTTTATGCTGAGACTCGCATTCAAATCAGATATTAAGGCCACGTACATTGATTCTTGAAATATTTAATTTGGTGTCGAGTAAACATAAGTCCTCAGCACAAAACTTCTTCAAAATTTAGATTTGAGTTCCTAAAGCCCACTAATTCTATTCTCTCCTTTGCAGCACTACAAACCACTGCCCCAGGTGCTGATCACAGCCAGGCAGTTGTTGGGCATAATATAAAAGGCCTCAGTTGCCCTGGGCTAAGGAGAGGGTGGGGGAAAACAAACATAAATAAATTAGCCATGGTTCCTGCTCCTTACTGATATCCAGTGACCAACTGGGGACATATGATGAGGATAAGATGGGCTCAGCTGTGAAGCCTTCCACAGTTAAATAGCCTATTGACTGCAAACATGCGGAATTACCATTTGGACAAGACGCAGAGAGCTAGCAGCAGTTGTGAAATTGGGGCTTTTGGAAGAGGAAAGGAAGCCAAAAAAAGGTTAACTTGATCTCTTTGAAACCAAGGACTTGCAGGTCAATCTAATCTAAACAAGCTGGATGCCCTCAAGCATATGCCATTCTTGCATTATCTAAATGGAATTAAGGATATCTTCCTGAATGCACATTGGTACAGATAAATTACTTGTCCATATCCCTCACTTCATGTGGTATGAGCACACTGCCTAAACTGCAATGTGTGACATGTCCTCCCCCGCACCCCCAAAAAAATTGGAAACTTGGTACCACACACATCTGTACCATATATATACACTGTGCATGAATACGCCTCTACAGATAGATGTCTTAAACCTTTGTACAAAAAACTCTAGGAAAAATTGCTTCCCTCCACAACTTCATCCTTTAACCCACCTCTCCTCTTACCTTGATGTCTCCAAGATAAGAGGAGACTAATTGATGTACTGTTCCTGACTGCTCCATTTTTGATCGGGGTGGAGGAGCAGTGAGAGATCGGGGCCCAGGAGCGTCGAAGGCTCGGGGCCCAGGAGAGGCGAGGGCCCAGGGGCAGCACGGGCCAGCCCACACTGCGACCGATGGATAGTAGGAGCATGCATGCGCACTAGGTCCACGCAGCAGAGCTTGGTCTCCAGTCGTCTTGGTTAACCCTTTCCACTGGATCATGTCCTAGCTCTGACAAGCCCGTGTAGTGGCTGGTGTGCAACGGCCACCCCATGTTAAAAGAATCCATGCACAGGCATCTTCCACCCTTCAGTATGTAGTTCGGGACCTAGAATGTCAGGTCCCTCATTGAAACACCTGTGAACTCATCTATTTTTGGTGTGGAAGCAGGTCATCCTCGATACGAGGGACTGCCTAATACTATATTATACCTAAAGATACAATTCCATAGGTAATGGCTGCCTTCTATTACCTCTCATAAAATTGGCCTTCTTCCCATGTAAACCTGCACAAACACTTGCGGTCTTTCAACTTTCCTCACTTGGCAGCTACACATGTGCACCATCAGCAGGAGTCACTGGATGTTGATTAGGAATGCGAACTATTACCATTACAAAACATGTTGATGTTAATTTGAACAAACCTGATCAGAAAACTCAGCATGGAATATTGACTGAACCTGTGAGGTTAAGTGCCGTACCAGAGAGGCTTACCAACTTTGTAGCCTTGAACACAGAAGAAATTTGAAAATTGTTTAGGTTAAAAACAGGATTTACAGTTGATGCACAGAGTCCATATAGCAATGTTTCTTCAGTTAAAATATGAAATTATTTGTAGCAAAATGACAAGATATGATTCATATCAACCGTGATATAAAATGAAAGATTCCTCTATGACAGTTGCTTAGCATTTTCAGTGAACACATTTTGGCAGAATTAGGCCCACAGTACATAACTAACAACTAAAAACTAGTACAATGGAAAAAAGATTTCAAAAGCACATCTGACTCGCGTGGAGAGGCGGGAGTTCCGGGGTCGGCGAGAGGTGTACCGGTGCAGCAACAGGGAGAAGGCAAAAAAGTAGAAAGAAACAGAAAGGTGACGTCACAGCCAAGGGGGTAAGTGATTGGCAAGTAGTTTTTATTTTTTCTCTTCTGTAAAGTGAGTAAACTTTAGCATTGTTGTTGCTTATCCAAGGGTTAAGTCATGGCAGACAGCTCGGTCACGTGTTATGCTCCTCCTGTACCATGTGGGAACTCAGGGACGACACCAGTGTTCCTGACGACTACGTGTGCGGGAAGTGTATCCGCCTCCAGCTCCTGACGGACCGCGTTGCGGAGTTGGAGCTGAGGGTGGATTCACTCTGGAGCATCCACGATGCTGAGAATGACGTGAGTAGCACGTGTAGCGAGTTGGTCGTACCGCAGGTAAAGGGTCCACAGCCAGATAGGGAATGGAAGACCAGCAGGAAGAGCAGTGCAAGGAAGGTAGTGCAGGGGTCCCCTGTGGTCAACCACCTGCAAAACAGATACACTGCTTTGGGTACTGTTGGGGGGATGACTCATCAGGGGAGGGCAGCAGCAGCCAAGTTCATGGCACCGTGGCTGGCTCTGTTGCACAGGAGGGCAGGAAAAAGAGTGGGAGAGCGATAGTGATAGGGGATTCAATTGTAAGGGGAATAGATAGGCGTTTCTGCGGCCGCAACCGAGACTCCAGGATGGTATGTTGCCTCCCTGGTGCAAGGGTCAAGGATGTCTCGGAGCGGATGCAGGACATTCTAAAAAGGGAGGGAGAACAGCCAGTTGTCGTGGTGCACATTGGTACCAACGACATAGCTAAAAAAAAGGGATGAGGTCCTACGAAACGAATTTAAGGAGCTAGGAGCTAAATTAAAAAGTAGGACCTCAAAAGTAGTAATCTCGGGATTGCTACCAGTGCCACATGTTAGTCAGAGTAGGAATCGCAGGATAGCGCAGATGAATACGTGGCTTGAGCAGTGGTGCAGCAGGGAGGGATTCAAATTCCTGGGGCATTGGAACCGGTTCTGGGGGAGGTGGGACCAGTACAATCCGGACGGTCTGCACCTGGGCAGGACCGGAACCAATGTCCTAGGGGGAGTGTTTGCAAGTGCTGTTGGGGAGGAGTTAAACTAATATGGCAGGGGGATGGGAACCAATGCAGGGAGACAGAGGGAAACAAAAAGGAGACAAAAGCAAAGGACAGAAAGGAGATGAGGAAAAGTGGAGGGCAGAGAAACCCAAGGCAAAGAACAAAAAGGGCCACTGTACAGCAAAATTCTAAAAGGACAAAGGGTGTTAAAAAAACAAGCCTGAAGGCTTTGTGTCTTAATGCAAGGAGTATCCGTAATAAGGTGAATGAATTAACTGTGCAAATAGATGTTGTGATTGGGATTACAGAGACGTGGCTCCAGGATGATCAGGGCTGGGAACTCAACATCCAGGGGTATTCAACATTCAGGAAGGATAGAATAAAAGGAAAAGGAGGTGGGGTAGCATTGCTGGTTAAAGAGGAGATTAATGCAATAGTTAGGAAGGACATTAGCTTGGATGATGTGGAATCTTTTTTGGGTAGAGCTGCAGAACACCAAAGGGCCAAAAACGTTAGTGGGTGTTGTGTGCAGACCTCCAAACAGTAGTAGTGATGTTGGGGAGGGAATCAAACAGGAAATTAGGGGTGCATGTAATAAAGGTGCAGCAGTTATAATGGGTGACTTTAATATGCACATAGATTGGGCTAACCAAACTGGAAGCAATACGGTGGAGGAGGATTTCCTGGAGTGCATAAGCGATGGTTTTCTAGACCAATATGTCGAGCAATCAACTAGGGGGGAGGCCATCTTAGACTGGGTGTTGTGTAATGAGAGCGGATTAATTAGCAATCTCGTTGTGCGAGGCCTCTTGGGGAAGAGTGACCATAATATGGTGGAATTCTGCATTAGGATGGAGAATGAAACAAGTTAATTCAGGGACCATGGTCCAGAACTTAAAGAAGGGTAACTTTGAAAGTATGAGGCGTGAATTGGCTAGGATAGATTGGCGAATGATACTTGAGGGGTTGACTGTGGATGGGCAATGGCAGACATTTAGAGACCGCATGGATGAACTACAACAATTGTACATTCCTATCTGGCGTAAAAATAAAAAAGGGAAGGTGGCTCAACCGTGGCTATCTAGAGAAATCAGGGATAGTATTAAAGCCAAGGAAGTGGCATACAAATTGGCCAGAAATAGCAGCGAACACGGGGACTGGAAGAAATTTAGAACTCAGCAGAGGACAAAGGGTTTGATTAGGGCAGGGAAAATGGAGTACGAGAAGAAGCTTGCAGGGAACATTAAGACGGATTGCAAAAGTTTCTATAGATATGTAAAGAGAAAAAGGTTAGTAAAGACAAACGTAGGTCCCCTGCAGTCAGAATCAGGGGAAGTCATAACGGGGAACAAAGAAATGGCGGACCAATTGAACAAGTACTTTGTGTCGGTATTCACTAAGGAGGACACAAACAACCTTCCGGATATAAAAGGGGTCAGAGGGTCTAGTAAGGAGGAGGAACTGAGGGAAATCCTTATTAGTCGGGAAATTGTGTTGGGGAAATTGATGGGATTGAAGGCCGATAAATCCCCAGGGCCTTGGAAATAGCAGATGCATTGACAGTCATTTTCCAACATTCCATTGACTCTGGATCAGTTCCTATCGAGTGGAGGGTAGCCAATGTAACCCCACTTTTTAAAAAAGGAGGGAAAGAGAAAACAGTGAATTATAGACCGGTCAGCCTGACATCAGTAGTGGGTAAAATGATGGAATCAATTATTAAGGATGTCATAGCAGCGCATTTGGAAAGAGGTGACATGATAGGTCCAAGTCAGCATGGATTTGTGAAAGGGAAATCATGCTTGACAAATCTTCTGGAATTTTTTGAGGATGTTTCCAGTAGAGTGGACAAGGGAGAACCAGTTGATGTGGTATATTTGGACTTTCAGAAGGCTTTCGACAAGGTCGCACACAAGAGATTAATGTGCAAAGTTAAAGCACATGGGGATTGGGGGTAGTGTGCTGACATGGATTGAGAACTGGTTGTCAGACAGGAAGCAAAGAGTAGGAGTAAATGGGGACTTTTCAGAATGGCAGGCAGTGACTAGTGGGGTACCGCAAGGTTCTGTGCTGGGGCCCCAGCTGTTTACTCTGTACATTAATGATTTAGACGAGAGGATTAAATGTAGTATCTCCAAATTTGCGGATGACACTAAGTTGGGTGGCAGTGTGAGCTGCGAGGAGGATGCTATGAGGCTGCAGAGCAACTTGGATAGGTTAGGTGAGTGGGCAAATGCATGGCAGATGAAGTATAATGTGGATAAATGTGAGGTTATCCACTTTGGTGGTAAAAACAGAGAGACAGACTATTATCTGAATAGTGACAGATTAGGAAAAGGGGAGGTGCAACGAGACCTGGGTGTCACGGTACATCAGTCATTGAAGGTTGGCATGCAGGTACAGCAGGCGGTTAAGAAAGCAAATGGCATGTTGGCCTTCATAGCGAGGGGATTTGAGTACAGGGGCAGGGAGGTGTTGCTACAGTTGTACAGGGTCTTGGTGAGGCCAGACCTGGAGTATTGTGTACAGTTTTGGTCTCCTAACCTGAGGAAGGACATTCTTGCTATTGAGGGAGTGCAGCGAAGATTCACCAGACTGATTCCCGGGATGGCGGGACTGACCTATCAAGAAAGACTGGATCAACTGGGCTTGTATTCACTGGAGTTCAGAAGAATGAGAGGGGATCTCATAGAAACGTTTAAAATTCTGATGGGTTTAGACAGGTTAGATGCAGGAAGAATGTTCCCAATGTTGGGGAAGTCCAGAACCAGGGATCACAGTCTAAGGATAAGGGGTAAGCCATTTGGGACCGAGATGAGGAGAAACGTCTTCACCCAGAGAGTGGTGAACCTGTGGAATTCTCTACCACAGAAAGTTGTTGAGGCCAATTCACTAAATATATTCAAAAAGGAGTTGGATAAAGTCCTTACTACTAGGGGATCAACGGGTATGGCGAGAAAGCAGGAATGGGGTACTGAAGTTGCATGTTCAGCCATGAACTCATTGAATGGCGGTGCAGGCTAGAAGGGCCGAATGGCCTACTCCTGCACCTATTTTCTATGTTTCTATGACTCGAGTTCGTGAAGGATCACTTATTTTCACATGTGTGGAAATGATATAACGTTGCTCAACAATTCAGTTACAACCACCCCGCCCCCGCCCCACCAACCCATTAACCTTTTTCTAATTTAGAAGGCATTTGCTGACCCAAAAGGGGCCCTTCATTTTGGACTAATGCAGTTTCTTTTGGGATAGAAGGTCCGTTATGCTAGTGGTAAACAATGCTTGCAAAGAGCAGGGAGGCAGTCACTGTTTGGATGACGAGTAGGCTGGAAGAAAACTCAGCCTGCTGCTTCATACAGAGATTTCCCTTTCCTCCATTCTCCTGCCAATTTTCTTTCTTCACATTCTCTTTTCCTGAAGGCATCGACTTCTTATTGGGATATAGTTAAATCGACACCAGAAACCTTTTGGTGAATAAGAACATAAGAACATAAGAAGTCGGAGCAGGAGTAGGCCACCTGGCCCCTCGAGCCTGCTCCGCCATTTAATAAGATTAAGGCTGATCTGATCATGGACTCAGCTCCACTTCCCTGCTTGCTCCCAATAACCCTTTATTCTCTTATCGCTCAAAAATCTGTCTATCTCTGCCTTTAATATATTCAATGACCCAGCCTCCACAGCGCTCTGGGGCAGAGAATTCCATAGATTTACAACCCTCAGAAGAAATTCCTCCTCATCTCAGTTTTAAATGGGCGGCCCCTTATTCTGACTATGGGCTCAATTTTGGCCAGGAGTTGCTCCGTTTTTTTTTTGGAGTATGCTGCTTTTTCTGGCGTAACTTAAAAATCCCCAGTTTCTCCAATCAATTTGCACCAGTGTAACTCACTTAGTTAGGTTTTTTTTTTTAAGGTTAATTTTTTTTCTCAAAAGGAGACGTTACCAGCCACCTGTGCCAGTTCTGCCCATATAGGCAACTTTGGCCAGCTAATAGTTACTCCATTTCTATTTAGGCCAACGTATGTGGCCATATGCGGAGAGATAAAGAAATTGGCGCAGGTCGTTACATTGGAGGCCATTTGGCCTGGGATAGAGGCGGGAAGCGGAGAGGACCTGGACCTGAACTCACCAAGCCTTACCTTTAGCAATGTTTGCAAACAAAAACTATCAATTCTATAAGAAATAAAATATTAAAGTCCTACCTTCATCTTCAAACTGCAATTCACCTTTCTGCACTCGGCCTGGGAAGGCAGCTGGCCGGTGCGGGAGGCCCCTCGGCCTGGGCTAGGGGCGGGACAACGCACCGGGAGGCCCCTCGGCCTGGGCTAGGGGCGGGACAACGCACCGGGAGGCCCCTCGGCCTGGGCTAGGGGCGGGACAACGCACTCGGAGGCCCCTCGGCCTGGGCTAGGGGCGGGAGCGAGTGAACTGGCCGGCATCGGGATTCAACGGAGAGGCTGAAAGCAAATCAACGGAGAGGCTGGGGGTGGGGGAGGGAAGGAGGGAGCTAGCATGCATCAGGGGCCACAGAGAGGGAGAGGCTGCAATTCAACTGCTCATGCGCGGACATCACTATGCTCCACTGCGCATGTGCAGACATCCCGGCACATTTTTCAGCACAGAACGCAGGCTCTCCCCCGCAGGCTCTCTCTCTCCCCTACCCCCCCCCCCCCCCCACCCGGAGTCGACTGGTCACACTGCGCGACTGCAGTGAAGAGGCCAGACAGCGGCCAAAGTTGCAACATTTTTTTCCGGCGCATCTCCGAATGTACATAAACAGTGCAACTCCGGTAAGTACACTGAAAAATGGGCCAAAATTGAGCCCTGTGTCCCCTAGTTTCAGTTTCCCTTATGAGTGGAAATATCCCCTCTACATCCACCTTGTCGAGCCCCCTCATTATCTTATATGATTCAATGAGATCACCTCTCATTCTTCTGAACTCCACTAAGTACAGGCCCAACCTACTCAACCTTTCTTCATCAGTCAACCCCCTCATCTCCGGAATCAACCTAGTGAACCTTCTCTGAACAGCCTCCAATGCAATTATATCCTTTCATAAATACAGAGAGCAAAACTGCACGCAGCATTCCAGGTGTGGCCTCACCAATACCCTGTGCAGTTGTAGCAGGACTTCTCTGCTTTTATACTCTATCCCCCTTGCAATAAAGGCCAACATTCCATTTACCTTCCTGATTACTTGCTGTACCTGCATACTCACCTTTTGTGTTTCATGCACATGGACCCCCAGGTCTCTCTGTACTGCAGCACTTGGCAATTTTTCTCCATTTAAATTATAATTTGCTTTTCTATTTTTTCTTTCTTTTTTTCCATATAACTGAGGGGGGGGGGGGGGCGCGGAGGCATCACAGTATCCAACACCCGCAGACATGTACTTCCCGCACTGGATAAGAACCAGGTTTGAGAAACCTGGTCAATTTTCCACTTCCTAACCCAGAATGCTGAGGTCAATTTTCGTACCTTTACTGTCATCCTGCACAGGTCAAACTTGTGATCTTTCTGGTCTGTGCGGCTGATTTGCTCACTAGCTAAACCAGTTGAATTATAGATGTACAAATTTCTGATATCGAACATCTATTCCAAATGAAATCTTCAAGGCCAAATTTAAAAGGAAATATGTGTTAATTGACCAACTGTACTACTCGCAGTAACAACTTTGCTTGGTTACCTTCCATCAGCACAACTCCACTGCAGCTGTCCTAGCGATTCACGAATAATAACAAGGAAACAGCTTTATCTGCTTCCCCTGCATTGCACTGCACGTCCTGCGGCAGGGAAAACAATTCACATCTGCTTTACCAAATAATATAAAGGTGAAAAAAAATACATGAAGGAAAATACCATCAGAAGCAACAGTGGGCGAATGTCAGTTTAATCTGGCTACATTAGGAGTTTATTTGATTTAAGTGTTTGCATGTGCTATAACAAGGAATGCTCATGGCTTTGATATATAAATTTTGACTCATTTGATAAATTTGATCACTTATGAAACATATTCCCCAAGTTCTCACTTTTGTTTCATATCATGTGCACCACTGCCCAAACTATTTTTTAATACATTCACTTTTCAAAATGTCTATCATAACACACAACTCAATTACAAGTACAGTACAAATTGGGCTTGTTAAAAGAAAGAGCCTGTATTTATATAGCACTTCATCATGTCACAAGGTGTTCTATATGCAGGGAACTACTTTTGAGGTGTAGTCACTGTCGTTATGTAGGCAGGGAATTTGCATGTAGCAAGATCTCAAACAGCCAGACATGAATGACCAGTTCATCCGTTCTGTGGTGTTGATTGAGGGATAAATGTTGGACAGGATACTCGGAGCACTTCCTGTTCCTCTTCTAATTGGGCCATGGGATCTTTTACAACCATCTAAACATGCAGACAGGGCCTAAGTTTAACATTAATTGATGTAGGTCTCCATTATTTCATTTTATACCACTTAAGTATTTCCCACGTTACATCATAGTATAATTTAACGATAGTTGCAACAAAGTTCTATTTTTTTTTTAAACTGTTTGGGGAGGGGGGGGTGGGGGGAATGGTAAAATGCTGAATAGGCTCCTTTTATCGGTGAAGACAGTGGAGTAAAACAATTGTCCCTTTTAAAATCTCAAAAAAGTACTGATCCTGAAGTTAATCAAGAGCAGTTTAATATGTAGTTTTTAAACAAATTAAGAATCTGTTGCTTCTCGCAGGTGCAATTATATTGGCATTAATAGTTTTTGAAAAAAAGCAAACATACCAAAAGATGAAACGTCCTACCACATTATTACATTGCTTCTAATGAAAATACTTATGAAAAGCATTCTGACTTGCATTTATTGCTCGATCAACCAACTAAATAGATGATTAAAATTAATAACTGAAGGGAAATAGATAAAAGCAAATTGACCAATAGCTTTGATTATACAACTGGCAAGCACAAGCAACAAACTCAAAGATTACTTTTTTGTTACTATGCTCATAATAAGTTGGTTCCTTATGGACTATCTAACACAATTATTGGAATTTAAACTTCATAAAATAGAAAAAGGATCATATTTCACTTGGTTGTGCTTACTGGTATCATAGAGAAAACTGAAGCTCTTTACTAAACGATGCAAAATGTGTGTAATTTTACTCATTTACAATACAATTTATTAATTGCTCTTTTTTTGGGTGCATGCATCAAGGAAGTGAATAAATGAGAAGGGTTAAATTAATAATTAATATAAAAGAGCCCCACCCCTGATAGATAGAATTTCAATAAAGTTATGAGGACTCTGTATCAAGGAAGTGGGTAAGTGGTGTGCTTCCAGGCCCCTCCTCAAACATGCAACCAGGAAATGCAGAAGAGCTGCCCAAGGTGATTCTAAGAGCGTAATTATTGAGGATCACAACCCAAACATTTTGAGATTGCACCATATGAAGAATTATAATTACAAATGTTGAGAATTTTGCTTTGCACAGGATAGCATGAATAAATTATGGAACCCGAATCTTCCTGTTGTATTTTGCGTCATGGAGGAGATGTTTAGAGTCCTCAGAAATTCTCGCTGTGGGGAGGGACACTCTTTTATAAGTATCAAAAAATGATTAAATTAACCTTCCCTCTTGAAATCCTACAGTAAAACAATATTGAGTTAGAATATGAAAATAATAAATCACAGAGACCCTTAAGGTGCCCCTTTTCATCAATTTTCTCTCCAAACCTCCTCTCTTGAAGACGTTGATTCTTGCCAACGCCAGGCCCAGTGATGGTGGGGTGCAGGGCATCACTGTTGAGCCTGATTCTGCCCTCACCAAACATCCAAAGATATACTTCCAGCAACAATTACTGGATAGTAATCTGGAGCTGAAACCCTGGCTTGGTACCTCTCCTGGGCTGAGGCTAATTGCTATCGCAATCCTGGCAAGGTCCGTAAACTCAGCATAGAGTGGAAATTGAGACAAGATCTTCTGGCAACACATTGACTTTGTCAACTGAGTTGGGGAATCTGTACAGGCTTTCCTGTAGATAAAGCTTTGTAACAACTCCCCAATAAAACTGTCCGAAGACCATTTGAAGTAACTGCCACCATTATTCTCATTTCTTTAATAACAATTTAAATAATTTCCAACTTGCTTGGCAGAATTAATCACTGCAGTTTTTATTTATTTTCTTGAAATAAATTATTTTCTTCAAGGGACAAAAGAATGGCTACAAAAGGACAATAAAGAACAGAGATCCTTCAATCTAAAGGAATAGGACAAGTATTATGTTCATGTATTTAAATAAGAGTAACCTTCATTCCAGATCCATGGAATCTGTTTGTCAAATTTTAAAAGTGCTCGTAGTCATGATATGCATCTTTTCACCTTCTAAAAAGATGCAACAGAATAGAGTACGTGCTCAGCACAAAGACATTTCCAACTTTATTGTTATAAAAAAAAAGCAGCGCCACTTGTGTTTTCCCTTGATTTCGACTACTATTTATTTATACCTTGCATTTTAATTACAACTGTTCATGAGAATATCTAATATTTAGATCAGATGAATTGAGACACAAATTTTGTGGGCCTGTACAAAACAGGAGGATTAATCACCATGGCAACCTACATTCAGCTTTTTGTTCATACATTTTCAAACAAAATTGCTGGATTGACCACAGGTAAATTTTGAAACACAGAACTCAAGTCTTTTTCCCATCTCACCACACAAGACTTTAGTAATTAATTTAATAGCTTTTTCCAAAATAAACATTTGATTCCTTTTTCTAGTCTGTTAATCTTTGTAATGCTCATTAAAGCAGAGTATTATATACTCAGGATGATTAAATTCCATACACCATGTAAACAGCAGTAGTCGTGTTATGATAATGTTCTCCGCTACTTCTATCAAACAATACAGAAATGTTTAGTAATCATCTAAAACTGTCAGCGCTGCATTTTTCCATTTGAACATAACCCTGTCAATGCTCTTTGTGGTTTACCACTGAACCATGACTTGTACTTCACTGTGTCTTGTCTTGTACATACACCAGACTACTCCAAATGGTTTTGTTCAGAAGAAAAATGGGCTGACCTGTGGTGCCATTCTATCCGGTTGGCTCAGTCAAAGTCTTTTGCAAACATATTCAAACTCACTTCTCTGACCTAAAGGGCTCGAAGGAGTGACAAGGCTTCAAAGCTTTGTCTAGGCTTCTCATGGGCTGCAATAAAATTTGAGCAAACCTCCCAAAAAATGGGAGCGTTAGATCAGTGAGCCATAAGGCTACAGAGGGCAGCAAAGACAGTAATTAAGGAGGCCTGAGAAATAGAGGCCATACACTTACCTGAAGAAGAACATGTACAGGGCAGCTGTGAAGCAAAACAACAGGACCTGTACAAATCCAAAAAGATAAGAGGAAAATTATTCTGAGTGCATAGATACTGCATCCATTCTCCCCCGAAAATACAGTTCACATTTGTGCATTGAAAATCTGAAATGGTTTATCAAATTTTAATTAAAAAGACAGTAAATCTAGCTAAGCATTCTAGTATGCATCCATTCATTATAAAAATCAGAACATTTTGAGAAGTTAACATTGGTTAAAAAACTCAAACATATTTGAATGCTTTATTTTAAAATCAACAAAACAAATTTGGCAGTGTTGCTAATCTACTTTTGAAAAACAACGCATAACGACTAACTCAATCTCATGAGACCAGTACATGCCATTGGCTCAATGATCGGATAAATGGCTTATTTGACGATCTTATTCTCATCAAAATCCTGTAACCTCGGGACTCAAAATATTTTCAGTGACTTAATTGTATTAAAAAGCTTGAAAGAACTAATAGATAACACAAGATTCAAACCACAAGCAAAACTGAAGTATTTTTAGTTAACATATTGTTGTTGTTTAGGTTATTTTATAAATAAGCCACCCTGCACTACCTAATGCCTCAATGAGTAAATAGATGGCCTTGTACAGTACTGAGCAATTCATACCAGGAAGATCCCAGGTTAAGGCTTTGAATTTTACTTCATTCACTCCACGTAATATCAAGAAATGGCTGAGAGCACTGGATACAGCAAAGGCTGGATACAACATCCTGGCTGACGTGCTGAAGACTGGTGCTCCTCTAGCCAAGCTGTTCCAGTACAGCTGCAATACTGGCATCTATCCGACAAGGTGAAAAATTGCCCATGTATGACGTGTTCACAAAAAGCAGGATAAATCCAATCGGGCCAATTACTGCCCCATCAGCCTACGATCAATCATCAAAGTGATAGAACATCTCGACATCGGCAACTAGGCCCATATAGCAGTACCTGGTTTCCAGTCGTCTTGGACCCCCTTGCCACTGGACCAAGCCCTGGCTCAGCTAAGCCCGTGTGGTAGCCGGCGTGCAACGACCACCCCATGTTAAAAGAACTCACGCATAGGCATCTTCCACTCCATTAACATGAAGTTTGGGACCTGGAACATCAGTACCCTCATGGACAACCCCAACAGCGACAGGCTGGAACGCCGCACTGACATAGTTGCATGGGAACTTAGACGCTTTGATATCGACATCGCCGCTCTCAGCGAGACCTGGCGGGCGGGGGAAGGCCATCTCAAGGAACAAGGTGTAGGTTACACCTTCTTCTGGAAAGGGAAACCAGAAGAAGAATGCCGTCTCCACAGAGTCAGCTTTGCCATCAAAAACGATGCCTCAAACACTCCCCCTGCGGGGCTAACGAACGCCTCATGACTCTTCGACTCACCCTATCCCGGAACCAGTGCGCCACAGACATCAGTGCGAACGCCCCAACACTCAATACAACTGATGAGGCCAAAGAGGGTTTTTACACCAACCTCGAAAAATCCCTGGCCTGCATCCCCGCGGGCGACAAACTGATCCTCCTCGGTGACTTCAACGCCGGGGTCGGCAGGGACACAGGCCTCTGGGTGGGGGGGGGGGGGGGGGGCGTGATTGGCAGAGAGGGGGTTGGGATAGCCAACTCCAGCGGTACCCTACTCCTGCCAAAATGTCTAGAGCACAAGCCTGTCATCGCCAACACCTTGTTCTGCCAGAGGGGCAAATACAAGGCATCGCTCCAAGCACTGGCACGTGCTCGACTATGTCATCGTCCGAGCCAGGGATTGCAAGGATGCGCACATCACCCGCGCCATGACAGGAGCTGACGACTGCTGGACGGATCACCGACTCATGCGATCCATCATCGACATTAACATAGCCCCAAAGCGGAGGGGGCAGCAGAAACAGTACCGCAAAAAAGTCAATGCCAGAGCACTTAAGGACCCAGCTAAGAGAGCCCTGTACAGCCAGCGCCTCACAGCTAACCTGGCGTGCCTTGATGACCCCGAGACGCAGAATGCCCACAGCGCTTGGTCTGCCCTCCAGGCCTCCATAACCAGTGTCTGCAAGGAGACGCTCGGTCACTCAACCAGGAAACACCAGGACTGATTTGATGAGAATGGGCCGGAGATCCAAGAGCTATTAGATCGCAAGCGCAGGGCATTTCTGAGCCTTAAATAACAATCCAACTCAGGAGCAGCAAAGCAGCATTACAGACAGCTCAAGGCTGAGGTCCAACAAAAAACCCAGGACCTAAAGAACTGGTGGTGGATGGAGAAAGCACAGGAGATACAGCAGCTGGCCGACAACCATGATGTGAGAGGATTCTTCATCGCAGTCAAGGCCACCTACGGGCCAAACACCCAAGGCCCCACCCCACTGCTGGCCAAGAACGGGGAAACACTCATCAAGGACACTGAGGCAGTCAGGGCCCGCTGGAAGGAGCACTTCGAAGATCTCCTCAATCGAGACTCTGCATTTGACTGGAGTGTTCTCGACTCCATCCCGCAGCATGTTACCCGCCACCACCACTGAGACCCTAACACTGCATGGGGTAGAAAAAGTCATAAGACAGCTTAAAAACAACATGGCTGCGGGTGCGGATGGAATCCCTGCTGAGGCACTGAAGTATGGCGGAAAGTCACTGCTGGTGCGAAACATGACCTCACCTCTCTCATCTGGAGGGAGGAGAGCATGACGGGGTATCTCAGAGATGCAGTAATCGTGACCATTTTTTAAAAAGGGGACAAGTCTGACTGCGCCAACTACAGAGGACTCTCCCTTCTATCAGCCACTGGGAAAGTCGCGCTAGAGTCCTCCTCAACCAACTTCATCCCATGTCCAAGGAGCTCCTCCTGGAGTCACTGTGCGATTTCGTCCCCTACGGGGCACAACGGACATGATTTTCGTAGCGCGACAGCTACAGAAAAATGCAGGGAACAGCGCCAGCCCTTATACATGGCCTTCTTCGACCTTACAAAGGCCTTTGACACCATCAACCGCAAGAGTCGATGAAGCGTTCTCGTCCGTTTCGGATGCCCCCAAAAGTTCGGCACCATCCTCTGCCTGCTCCACGACAACATGCAGGCCATGATGCTTACCAACGGATCCATCACAGACCCAATCCACGTCCGGACCGGGGTCAAACAGGGCTGCGTCATTGCCCCAACCCTCTTCTCACTCTTTCTTGCCGCCATGCTCCACCTCACAGTCAACAAGCTCCCCGCTAGAGTGGAACTAAACTACAGAACCAGTGGGAACCTGTTCAACCTGCGCCGTCTCCAGGCCAGATCCAAGACCACCCCAACCTCTGCCGTTGAGCTACAGTACGCAGACGACGCCTGCGTCTGCACACATAGAGGCTGCACTCCAGGACATAATCGACGTATTTACTGAGGCGTACAAAAGCATGGGCCTTATGCTAAACATCCATGAGACAAAAGTCCTCTACCAGCCTGTCCTCACCGTACAGCACTGCCCCCCAGTCATCAAGATCGATGGCGCGGCCCTGGACATCGTGGACCACTTCCCATATCTCAGGAGCCTCCTATCAACAAGAGCAGGCATCAACAACGAGATCCAACACCGCCTCCAGTGCACCAGTGCAGCCTTCAGCCGCCTGAGGAAAAGAGTGTTTGAAGACCAGGCCCTCAAAACTGCCACCAAGCTCATGTTCTACAGGGCTGTAGTCATACCTGCCCTCCTATATGGCTCAGAGACATGGACCATGCAATAGACACCTCAAGTTGCTGGAGAAATATCACCAACGATATCTCTGCAAGATCCTACAAATCCCCTGGGAGGACAGGCGCACTAACATCAGCGTCCTCATTCAGGCTAACATCTCCAGCATTGAAGCACTGACCACACTCCGCTGGGCAGGCCACATAGTCCGCATGCCAGACACGAGATTCCCAAAGCAAGTGCTCTACTCGGAGCTCCTTCACGGCAAATGAGCCAAAGATGGGCAGCAGAAACGCTACAAGGACACCCTCAAAGTCTTCCTGATAAAGTACGACATCCCCACTGACACCTGGGAGTCCCTGGCCCAAGACTGCCCCAAGTGAAGGAAGTGCATCCGAGAGGGCGCTGAGCACCTCAAGTCTTAACGCTGAGAGCATGCAGATAAATGTGAGGTTATCCACTTTGGTGGTAAAAACAGAGAGACAGACTATTATCTAAATGGTGACAGATTAGGAAAAGAGGAGGTGCAACGAGACCTGGGTGTCATGGTATATCAGTCATTGAAGGTTGGCATGCAGGTACAGCAGGCGGTTAAGAAAGCAAATGGCATGTTGGCCTTCATAGCGAGGGGATTTGAGTACAGGGGCAGGGAGGTGTTACTACAGTTGTACAGGGCCTTGGTGAGGCCACACCTGGAGTATTGTATACAGTTTTGGTCTCCTAACTTGAGGAAGGACATTCTTGCTATTGAGGGAGTGCAGCAAAGGTTCACCAGACTGATTTCCGGGATGGCGGGACTGACATATCAAGAAAGACTGGATCAACTGGGCTTGTATTCACTGGAGTTCAGAAGAATGAGAGGGGATCTCATAGAAACGTTTAAAATTCTGACGGGTTTAGACAGGTTAGATGCAGGAAGAATGTTCCCAATGTTGGGGAAGTCCAGAACCAGGGGTCACAGTCTAAGGATAAGGGGTAAGCCATTTAGGACGGAGATGAGGAGAAACTTCTTCACCCAGAGAGTGGTGAACCTGTGGAATTCTCTACCACAGAAAGTTGTTGAGGCCAATTCACTAAATATATTCAAAAAGGAGTTAGATGTAGTCCTTACTACGAGGGGGATCAAGGGGTATGGCGAGAAAGCAGGAATGGGGTACTGAAGTTGCATGTTCAGCCATGGACTCATTGAATGGCGATGCAGGCTCGAAGGGCCGAATGGCCTACTCCTGCACCTATTTTCTATGTTTCTATGTTAGAAATCAAGCGCAGACAGTGGAAAGAGCATGCGGCAAACCTGTCCCACCCACCCCTTCCCTCAACGACTATCTGCCCCACCTGTGACAGAGTCTCTGGCTCTCGTATTGGACTGTTCATCCACCAAAGAACTCACTTCAGGAGTGGAAGCAAGTCTTCCTCGATTCTGAGGGACTGCCTATGATGATGTTGATGATGATGATGATGATGTTGATGATGATGTTGATGATGGTGTCATTGACAGTGCTATCAAACAGCACTTACTTACCAATAACCTGCTCACAGGTGCTCAGTTTGGGTACCGCCACGACCACTCAGCTCCAGGCCTCATTACAGCCTTGGTCAAAACATGGACAGAAGAGCTGAATTTTAGAGGCAAGGAGAGAGTGGACTGCCCTTGATATCAAGGCAGTAGTTGACTGAGTGTGGCATCAAAGAGCTCCAGTAAAATTGAAGTCAATGGGAATCGGGGGCAAAACTCTCCACTCGCTGGAGTTATACCTTGCAGAAAGGAAGATAGTTGTGGTTGTTGGAGGTCAATCATCTCAACCCCAGAATATCGCCGCAGCAGTTCCTCAGGGCAGTGACCTATGCCCAACCATCAATGACCTTCCCTCCATCATGTCAGAAATGGGGTTATTCGTTGATGATTGCAGTGTTCAGTTCCATTTGCAACCCCTCAGAAAATGAAGCAGTCCATGCCCGCATGGAGCAAGACCTGGACAACATTCTGGCTTGGGCTGATAAGTACCAAGTAACAAGTGCCAGTAAATTACCATCTCCAACAAACAAGAGTTTAACCACCTCCCTATGACATTCAATGGCATTACCATGGGAAAATCCCCCACCATCAACATCCCGGGGGGGCGGCAGGGTTACCATTGTATAGAAACTTAACTGGACACAGTCATATAAATATTGTGGCTATAAGAGCAGGTCAGAGGCTGGGTATTCTGCAGTGAGTGACTCACCTCCTGATTTCCCAAAGCCTTTCCACCATCTACAAGGCACAAGTCAGGTGTGTGATGGAATACTCTCCACTTGCCTGGATGAGTGCAGCTCCAGCAACACTCAAAAAGCTCGACACCATCCAGGACAAAGCAGCCCGCTTGATTGTCACCCCATCCAACACAAACATTCACTCACTCCACCACTGGCACACCATGGCTGCAGTGTGCACCATCTACAAAATGCACTGCAGCAACTTGCCAAGGCTTCTTCGACAGCACCTCCCAAACCTCTACCACCTAGAAGGAAAAGAGCAGCAGGAGCATGGGAACACCACCATCTCCACGTTCCCCTCCAAGTCACATGCCATGTTGACTTGTAAATATTTTGTCATTCCTTCATTGTCACTGGGTCAAAATCCTGAACTCCCTCCTCAATAGCACTGTGGGAGTACCATTACCTCATGAACCACATCAGTTCAGGAAGGCTGCTCACCAGCACCTTCTCAAGGGCAATTAGTGATGGGCAATAATTGCTGACTTTGCCAGCAACGTCCACATCCCATGAATGAATAAAAAAAGTTAGCTGATCAGAGCATTACTGTTGGCTTTAGCACACGTGGAGCTCTAGAGTGGTCAGGGACGCCACTAAATAAAGCCAAGGTGCCCAACTAACAGATGTGGGTAATGTCTGCAGGAGTTCCTTTGGGGTAATTCTCCAGCACCCACCAGTTGCTGATTAGTGAGTGTTTTGAGGAGAGATTATCTGTCTTGTTTCTCATTTGCAGTTCAAGCAACCCAGAATGCTATGAAAGGTGAGAAATTGAAGAAAAAAAACTAATAGGGAGAGAAAAAAAATAAATCTGATTAGGTTTAGTTCTCTGCAAACGTATCATATTTGCACCACAACCAAAATAGATCACAAGATAGCCGAATATTTTCTTTCAAGGGTAGTATAAATAAAGACAGGCTCCAGGTAGTGTTATTTCAATCAGCACCCTACTGTAAATTGTAACAGTCAATAACAATAGCCAAGAAAAACACAGCATCAACAGTGGAATTTGTACTGTCGATACTGTGTTTGGCATTAACTAAGGTGCCATATTTCGGGCAAGATATTAAACTGAGGCTCAGTTTGCCCTTTTAGGTGGGAGCAAAAGATCCCATGGCACTACTCCAAGAAGAATAGGCGAGTGTTCGCGGTGTCCTAGCTAACATTTATCTCTCAATGAACAGCACTAAAAAATAAGTTATCTGGTTATTTATCTTACTGTTGTATTATTTGTAGGACCTTGCTACGTGCAAATCGGCTGCCATATTTCCTTATATTACAACAGTGATTACATTTCAAAAAGTACTTCATTCATTGTGATGTGCTTTGGGACATCCTGTGGTCATGAAAAACTTTATATAAATGTGAATTCTTGATTTATTTATGGAGAACCAGTAATAGAATGGTACCTAGTAAATAGCTCTTTCAGAGAGCCAATGCAGGTGCATTAGGTTTAGTGCCTTCATCCAGTGCTGTTAAATTCTATGATTCTATAAAAACACACTTTAATACAGGTGCAACGTCCCGAATCCGGAACTCTGAAAATCGGAATTGTCCAAAAACCGGACATTTTGCGAATAGCTTATGGAGTCGTCCGGAATTATTGTCTGAAAACCGGACATTCAGTCAAGGATTCCGGATTTCAGACAAGAAAATGAAGTCTGAAATCTGGAATCCTCGACTGAATCCGTGCCGGATTTTGGGTTTTGCCGGATTTCGGACCTCGCCGCTCAAAACCCAGCACAGATTCGGTCGAGGATTCCGGATTTCAGACTCTTGATTTTCTTGTCTGAAATCCGGAGAAACCCCAAAACCAGAACGTACTCAGTCCCAAGGATTCCGGATTTCAGTCTGTGTACCTGTACTGCTGTTGTATTATTTGTAGGGCCTTGTTGCTATAATACTGTCGGCATCAGAATGATAAAAAACCCCGAACAACTCTCACTATATTATATTCTAAATTCCGAGTTAAAATTTACAACCAGAAACATTTCTATTCAAAATCCCGTTACCTAATTAAAAAAAGAAATAGATTCTCACAACCCATATTTTAGCCTGCTGGAAGATTAGTGTGTGCCGCACAGCTTCAGATGAGAAACAGATCACTGTTACCTGTAGTAAAGTCTTTATTTATTTATTCATTCTCCTCTACATTCATTAGGACCTACTCCATTTTGAACCCTACATGGATGGAGGTAGATCTTAAAATCTATATAAACTCGGCAAGTTTGCCTAACAATGTAACTGGAAAATCAATCTACACAGTGCTGTGTAGTAAGAGTCTGTGAGCCAGTAAGTAGCAGCCTGAACCAGATGCATTCCACTCAGTCAACAATGACCAATGCTGTGGATTTAGCTTTTGAAGTCATCAGGAGTTCCAATTCCATCATGTGATAAACGTACAGTCTGCATTCTTATCCATCTCTATTTTGTGACAGGATTATTTGCAGTTTTAGTTCCATGGAAAATTGTTACACTTCCACAAGTCTCTCATTCTGTCAATGTCAAAACAGTATGCTCTTCTAATACTGACTTGGTAGAATGACTATTTTCCACATCAGAAGATTTAGGTCACAATAATATACTGGCTCAGAAGGTGGATATGATTACAGGTTAAGGCTCCATGCCAAACAAATTTAACTTTTCATAACTCTGAAGATGAGAAGATGTTCCCCTGACCACTTCAATGATCCTCACGTAAAACAAACCTCAGAACACATTACAGGACAGGAAGCAAGTGGGCATAGAGCAGTGTACAGAAGGAAAGACAGGAGTTTTAAAAGGCACAACTTTAGAGAAATGTTTTTTTGACAGAGAATGGAAAAGCTGAAGGATTTAAGATAGAGCTCGAGATGATATTGTGCAGTGCCTGAGAAAGTGGAAGGGGTGGAAAATGAGAAGCAATCCAGTGTTAGAGCAGCAGAGTGCATGTGGAGAAAATCAACCATGGGAGCTAACTTGGGTAGTGAGGCACTGCAGAGTTTTGACAAAGATAACGAACACTGTAAAATCAATGTGCTGGGACACAGGAGTGCTGAACGTCAGGTAGGAGCAGTGCCGTTTTTCGGACGAGACATCAGGGTATATAAATGCAAGTTCCTTCCTTTATTTTTCCTAAGTGGAGACACCAGAGAAGCTGGCATTGTTCTCCTGAGCAGAGAAGGTAAAGGGAAGAGTTACTAGAGTTGTTCAAAATTATGAAGGGTTTTGATAGACTAAATAGAAACAGTTTCCACTGGCAGGAGCGTCAGTAACCAGAGGACATAATTGGCAAAAGAATCAGAGGGGAGATGAGGAGAATTTTTTTTAACACAACAAGCTGTTGTAATCTGGAACACATTGCCTAATAGAAGCAAATTCATGAGTAACTTTCAAAAGGGAACAGGATATATACTTGAAAAGGAAAAGACTGCAGTATATGGGCAAAGAGCAGGAGAATAAGACTAATCCGCAAATCTTTTGCATTGGTTTAAAAAAAACACCGTGCTGGAAGTCGATCCCACCCACAGAACTGGTCATGCACTGAGATCAAATTAATCACCATGGCGAGTTTCCACTAAGTGCGTCTTGGGGAAGCTCTTAAAATTAAGCTGTGTTTTTTTTTAGGCACAAGGGCATTAATAGGCACCTTTTAAAAACTTTTAAATATTAAAACATATCTAATTTGCTAAGAAACTGACCATTGTACACCAATGAAACTAGTAAATGCTTCTGCAGGTTTTGTAAGATTATTTTCAGTTATTTAAAATGAGGTTACTCACAAGTGGCAGACTAGACAATTATTTAAAAAAAAGGTTATTTTCTGTGATAAACCCATTTTCATGTGTAAATAAAAATGCACCAGGTTATCACTCTTAAATATAATCAAGGAATATTTTTAATTGGAAAAAAAGTAAACAATTACTGCCCAATTGCGCTGGTTCAGGGAAGTTTTTACGTTTACTGATATGTAAATGAGTTTGAGCGGAAACGTGAGCAAAACATTCATTTCAGAAAACTAGCGCAATTTGCGGCCAGATTGCCGATTGCGCCCAAAGCGCAAACTCTACCCCTTTAACTATGAATTGGTTAATTCCGGTTTTACTCTAGCACTAATTCAGAATGATGACATTTGTTATTTTGAAAGCCTGTGACAATGATTTATATGCCAAGGAAACCCTGAGCCATCATCAGGTTTACACTAGTGCAGGTAAGGGTCAGAAACCCAGCACTGTTGTCGACAGATAGATATCCTCTCACTGGTTAAAGACCTGTATCTCTCCCCACTTTACACAGGGGCAGGTCAAACAAAATGAAATGCTCCATGCAGCCTGCCATCAGACAAAAACATGCCAAGTACATATTATCAGCAGACCATAAGTTCAATTGCTTCAACTTCCTATGACATTTACAAATAGTGGTGCGGCAGATGTCCTGAATACCTAAATGAATTGAATATTCTTCAGGTGGGATTGTGAAGCCTGACAACTCAAATTAACTACATATAAGCATTGAACAAGTACAAGTGCAACAAACCGAAATGCTGAGTGCTTATTTGAGGGATTATGTTGCATAGAACTGAAATTTGAACCACGGATGTTTAACTTTGTGAAAAATCCAGTTGTACAAAAGATGCATTTTCTTGTACAAATAAAGGCAAACACAGACAAAATAAAATTCCTTTAAATCAATTCACAATTATTAGAACACCATATATTTCACACTCCAAATTAATTTCATCAGCT
Organism: Pristiophorus japonicus; assembly: GCF_044704955.1. NCBI lineage: Eukaryota > Metazoa > Chordata > Chondrichthyes > Pristiophoridae > Pristiophorus > Pristiophorus japonicus. The sequence continues at coordinate 114,274,769 of NC_091986.1, forward strand.
GTACTAAGTTGGCAACCAGGCAGCTGACAGACATGAATCTAAATAAATAAATCAGGCTGAAGGGCTGCAGGTTTGATCATGCTGTTCATTTGCCTGGGTCTCACCTGTACTGCATTAAGTAGCCAAATAGAGGCTAGGAACCGCTTCACATTGAGTTAGAAAAAGAGGGGAAAAAAACAGAGGGACAAGCACAAGCTTTCTGCTGTCATGCAATAGCTGAAGAATTGCATTGGGAGGTTGCCTCCTTAAAACTTCCAGCCACAGTACTATATATGGCCCTGGAACTGAAAGGGCCCAAAACAGACATCAATGGACAGTAACCCAATCCACCCTTCCCTGACCCTCTCCCATATCTAACCAGTCCATTGCCCCTCTAACCCGATCCCGGTGGCAGATTACAGCCAACAAACCACCTCTCCCTTTTCAACATACAACAACTTGCATTTATATAGTGCCTTTAATGTAGGAAAACATCCCAAAGCACTCGATGCATGGCATGATCCTACAATTACCTTAGAAACACAATATACTATGATCCAAAATGCCTTTTTCTCATTGTCCTTTCCCCACTCTCCACATGCTTTTCCTCTTCCTGTAATAGTTTGTGTCTTGAAACACTTTGACAACATGGTCAGGCACTTTGAAAATGCAAGTATTTCTTCCTTACTGTAAAATAAAAAGTGAAAGAATTTAATTTGGTCCGAGTCTTGCACACTTTTAAGTGTGTCTGCCTCCAATATACGAAGGTGGCAATCCAGCTATTCACCCCAGAAGAGTGCCGGGATATCAATGGGATGGTCCAGTACATTAGTCATCAGACTCAGGAGGAGCGAGGCTTGGGCAACAAACACCAAGATCCCAAAAGGGCCCCAAATGCTGACTGACAACTTAAAATGTTGTTGGATGACATGCATGTTATTTGCACTGGTTTGCAAAATGTATTAGGATAATCAAAAGTATTATGAATGCAAGCCAACAAAGAGCTCTGATGAACATATGTATTACCAGCCCAGAACACTAGCATATTTGCAAGCACAAATCAAGAAGCAAAAAGTGCTCAGAAGCAAACATGGTTTGAGAACTAATGTAAATAATGTAGTAATTACAGTAATAAACCACCAAAGCTCGTGTCAACTAAAAAAACTTGAATTTATAAAAAGCCTATGGAGCTCCTCATCTCAAAGTACTTCACATACAATGACTTTGACGTGCAACAACTATTATGTAGGCAAACATGATAGCCATCTTGTGCATAGCAAAACTATAAAAACAACAAACTCCATTAAATTCTTTGCATAGACCATGGGATTTTTAACATCCATCTCTAAGACTGGCAGATGGGGTCTCAGTTCAAACATCTCATCTGAACAACGGCACTGAATTGACTTGAGTACTGAATTGGAGTGTTTGCCGATATTATGTCCTCAAGTCTTGATGCGAGACTTGAACATACAGAGCTGATTCTAAAGTAAATGTGCCATCATGAGTCAAGCTGACACATGGCCTGAATTTTGCGGGGCCGGTACGCCTTGTAAAAGGCCCCAAGTTCCAGGTTTGCACATGCGCAAAAACCCGAAACTTACGATCTGTCAAGATTTGCCTTGATAGGTCATACGAACCGACCCAAAAATCACTTTGGCTATTTGCCAACTACTGCCCACGAAACCTTTACGTCTTGTAAAAGCAGGCATAGGGCCTGCAGTTACCAGGGTAATGGTTAATATAAATGTTAACTTAAAACATTTTTAAATAAAAAATTATCCACAATTATTTAAAATTAGTTTGTAACTTTTGACCTGGATTAAAATATGTAAAATTATTTTTCAAAAAATTCTCTGGTCCTCTAAATGTGACAAATATAACTTTGTGTTTTTTTTTTTAAATACCACTTCCTTTAATATACTGCTTACATGCAGTGTTTCATTCATCATTCTCGAGCTGCAGTATGAGGCAGCAATAATGCGCACCAAGCTTTGATGTACATTTACTTTATGACAACTTAGGAAGGGAACTATCTGCAGACTAGATTTCACAGATATTAAAGACATTCACAGCTTTCCCAATAACTCAGTAATTAGTAGGTAGGTTGTAGTGAGACAACAACTTTTATTTATATAGTGCCTTTAATGTAGTAAAATGTCCCAAGGCACTTCATAGCAGTGTTATGACAAAACAGATACATTTGACACCGAGCCACAAAAGAAATAATAACTTCATTATTTAAATAAACATAAATTTTAAAAATGTCCTAAAATCAGGAATGTCCACATTTCGTATTAAGAAGTCTGGAGGGACACACAAATAACAAACATGTTCCAATCTCCAGTGACATAACTTAAGATTTTACAAAATATAACAAAGTAGCTTTAAACCCAAATATGACTAACATTCACAAGGAAAAATGTCACAGTAGATCAAATAAAATGTAATAAGTGAAGCAAAAGACATAACTGGAAAAAAAAAACACTCATTACATAGGGATCACACCGGCTTCAGGGAAAGACTGGGCAGAATTGCATAGCTATACCAATATAAAAAGAGAAAAAAAAACAATTAAAACTTTAGTTGAAACAGAAGCAAAATACTGTGGATGCTGGAAATCAAATAAAAACAGAAAATGCTGGTAATACTCAGCAGGTAAGGCAGCATCCGTGGAAAGAAAAACAGTTATATTATAAAAGTTCAGTTGGTTGAAGTGTGCCAGAACTGCACTGCTGGAATCAGTGAAGAAGTAGCTCCCTTATTAGCACAGTTGGTCAATGATGATCAGCCTCATACTGAGTGTACCTTACTGCAACATTGGGAAAATCCTAGATGCAAGTTTTCTCATCCTATCAGGAATCCAGAGTGGAAATTGCAGCTGATTTACTCCTTCCTCATCAGAGGCAGTCGGGTCAATTGTAGTGCCCAAGCTCCACCCCTGCAAATGTTAATTAAATCATCGTTTCATTGGATCGGCCAATGTCAATGGAGAGTCAATCAAACGCCATGTAAAATGGATGGCGATCCGATCCGCTTCTCGCGAGGTTAGGTTAAAATTTCCCCGGTGTATATTTCCAGTGATTTGCAAACCTGTTTAACTTCAACAACATTGCATGCTGCCATTGCAAGACACCAACTATATCCTGAATCCCATCTGCATACCTTCGGTTAAAACACTGGGATCAAGTTTCAGCCGCGCCGTTCTGCACGCCCGTTTTTCACGCTTAAAAGTACGACAGAAAAATACCTCTGAATTCTCCAGCTCCTTGCAAGTCCCTGGGAGCTCGGCACGGCGCGCACACAGCAGCGGGGGGCGGAGCCACAGAGTCGCGCCGATTCTGATCGTGGAGGGAGGCGGGGCTAATTTAAATGAGGCAACGTCGTGCCGGCAGCCCTGCGCGTGCGCGTTGGAGCGCGCACGCACGCGCAAAAGCCTAGAAACATTGACACTCGGCCATTTTTAAAGGGACTTAAAGAAAAGTGTTGATTTGTCTCGTGGAGCCCTGGAAAGGCTTGGAATTTAATTTTGGTGATTTTTTTTGTGTCTGAAGGAGTGCTTTTAGCAGCACTGTTGAATAAATCACCTGTCTCTCCCTGTCCCTGGCCGAATGGCCTCCGCTTCCCTCACAGCTCGAAGGCTGCTTGCTTGTGTGTCTTCGGTTGCCGTCGAGTCATTGACGCCGCCCCTGTCTCCTACATGGAAAGCCTGAAGCACCGCAGCTCGAAGGCAGGTAGGAATATTCAATATTTTGTCTTTGCTTTATTTATAATTTTTTAGTCAGGATGGCTTTTTATCTGTATAAGTAAGACTGTTGAATGCTTGTAGAATGTAATTACTTCCCTCCCGCATCCCCCCCCCCCCCCCACCCACCCTGCTCCCCCCATCTCGTTCCCTACGCCTGATTTGCAACCTATGCTTGATTTGTAAAGTGTAGGCAAGGTTTTTCTGACCGTACAAAAATCTACACTTGCTCCATTCTAAGTTAGTTTGGAGTAAGTTTTCACTGCCTGAACTTTCAAAACAGGCGTAAGTGGCCGGACACGCCCCCTTTTGAAAAAAAAAAATCTGTTCCAAAATGAAACTGTTCTAACTCACTAGAACTGGAGCAAACTAAATGCCGATAATTACAATTTCTAAGATACTCCATTCTAAACCAGTTGCTCCAAAAACATAGGAGCAACTCAGGCCGAAACTTGACCCCACTATGTGGCATCTACTCAGGAGGAGAAGCTACACTCGACAGCTAGAATGAAAACGACAGCTTCAGTTGTAAATAACAGGCACTCACTAAGGGCCCAAGTTTACCCAGGAGTTGCTCTGTTTTTTTGGAGCAACTTGATTTTTCTGGAGTATCTTAAAAATCCTCATTCTGCACATTTAATTTGCGCCAGTGTAAGTGAGTTAGTTAGGATTTTTTTGTTTTGTTTTTTTTCCCCAAAAAGGAGCGTTATCAGCTGCCTACGCCTGTTTTGGACATTTAAGCCAGCTTAGTGAAGAAAGTGCACAGGTTTAAACAACAGGGCCTGAAGCTCCAAAGTAATGAGGTTCTGGGAAATAATTTGTTTTGAGTGGGAGACCTGGAGAAAGGACTTGCTTGCAGCACAGGGAGGATACAAGCAGGATGAAGAGCCTGTAGACTTATCTGGAATTTGGAAAAAACAGGAAAGTTGAAATGACCATAACAGTATTGATGCAATCGGAAGACAAATAAGGATGTAATGGAGAATTGGTAGGTCAGAGGTAAGCTGGATATCTATTTGTTGCACCCAGTCTGAGAGTGTTCCCATTTGTAGAGTTCATAACTCTTGAGGGAAAAAGATATGTTTGGTATGAGAGAAGATGGTGAGTTCCTGGGTAGGGGGCAGCTACAGCAATGTGGACGACGTGAGTGAGCTACAATGTTATGATCTTTGGACTATTTACAGTTTATATCGCTGGGCAAAAAGGGTGCTCGAGATAATTCCACTCCCCAGTTTTCAGTCAGAGAAGTTTTGATCATGTTTTAACTGTGGATAGTGTTTCTCCCACATTCAAATGAACTTCCTCCCCATCACCACTTTCTAATACCACAAACAGCGAGGCTGCAATGGTGGTGCTGGATACCCACAATGCCCCATGTCGCTGAAACATGACCGGAGTGGCCGCACATGCACAGGTGGCTATTGCACCAAATCGGAAAGCAGCAGGAAGGAACTAACTGCAGCGATCACCAGGCAAGCTTGAATTTTCTTTCTCCTGAGTTGCTCACAGAAATGCTTGGGAGATCAAGCCTCAACTTCAGGAAGGTTAGCAATCCTAGCCTCCCATACAATTTCAAGGGTGACCATCCAGTAATTTAGAGAAATGAAAATCAGATAGCACAGGTATGATTTAACAATGCTGGATTAAAAAAAGGCAAAAACAAAGACTGATTGTGAATGTGCAAAACTGGGACCAATCGTGCATGTACAAACCTAAAGAGTCACTTCAAGTTTATGCATATGCAAGTGGACCATTTTACCCAGACACAGTTGACCCCTCAATATGCAGCTGCATATAGCCTTTTTTCTTTTAAATTCTTGCAAATATTTCCTCTCAAAATGGCCATTAGATAATGTGCCACCTGCTTGTAACTGCGTCAACAATTATAAAGGTTGTGAAGCACTGGCATATTACCCAACATTTGGGGTCCTCTGGAGATCAACTGATTAAGTTGCAGCACTGAGTCCTGATACCTCCATACACTACCAACTGTAGTGAGTTGTATTCCTTTAAGCAATAAGATATTGCATATTACAAATTTATTAGAATTCTGCCTCAGGATTCAACTCAAATAAAAAAGAAAAGCAGGAATCTAGATAAAATCCTCAAAGACAACTCTTTAATTTTATTTGTTTTGGGTAGTTGATAATATTTTGACTATTTTTCAATCTTTGCAACATTTTTAAATTTGTAACATCTGCAACATGCATACCCAATTTTACAGTTCATTTTTGATTATAAGGCTGCTCCATGGAATTGTGTTCATTCAAGTTCACAGCAAGTTAGATTTGGCCACCCTGACCTCCACCCCAAACCCTAAGGGCATTCTCACATAATGCTTCACATGAATCGCTTATGCCAGTACTTGTTTTGTTGCAGTAGGTTAAAAAAAAATCTATTTTTAGGCAAAGATTCTTGTATTTTAACCACACTGATATCTAGTGAGGCTTTACCCTTGTTTTAAAAAATGAACAAAGACTTTGTGCCTCTTTTAAAAACACTTAATGATAACACATAACGGTCTGCTTGTATATGAAAAGAGATTAGTGGTTTTGAAGCAGATTTATATGAATGCTGATCAAACATTTAAAACCAGTCAACTCCACTTATCTACTACAACCCTGATAATGTGGTGTTACAAATAATAATTAATGTTTTCACAATTTTCTGTAGTAAGTTGGGGTGCATAGAACAGTTTATACAAGATATGCTGTGGAGCAAACAACACCATTTTTTTTTTAAACCTTTGGAAATTAGATAGTTATGAAGAGGAAACAAAATGTTTTCCCCCTCGAGTATTTTGAGTGATTCAACCATGGAGGCAATATGTTTGCATACAAGTTTCCCATTATAAATGTTGTCGTGCTTAGCTAGGGTGTTCCCATTATAAATGTTTACATAGACAGTTTCCATTGCAAATCCTGACAAATAACATTACAGGAAGTAGCATTTGTGCAAAGGAAGTGCATAACATATGCAAGATTTTTAATATACAGATAGATATTAGAAAAAAAACACATTGCAGCATAAGGCCCTAATGTAACTTTCTCCTTAAGAATTTATTTAGAAAATGTGTGTTTACTTTTCAAAATTGAATTAGAGGTTTGTAAAAAAAAAACATCTGAACCTTTCACCCAATGGCACTGAAGTGTGTTGCTTCAGGAATCATTCTTGACCTCCTGGCAACCTTCACTATTTGACCAAAGGCAAAGATTGCCTCTCAAACAATTTATAAAATGAATTAATGACAGGGGTATATTATATAAATGAGTATTTAAGGATAAGGTTTTTATCCTTAAAAGCAGTGCATGTTTTGATTTTTGAGAAATTGCATGTGGGGGGAAAAAAAAGCACTCTGCATTTTAATGTACTGTCATTTTGAAGTGATACTTCTTCCTTTAAAAAAAGTTGACTTTTTAAACTTTAATAACATCCTTTATGACTGTGACAAAGGTGAACTATCCCTTCCCATCCTCCTGGATCTGTCTGCAGCCTTTGACACAGTTGACCACTCCATCCTCCTCCAACACCTCTCCACCATCGTCTAGCTGGGTGGGACTGCACTCGCCTGGTTCCATTCTTATCTATCCAATCGTAGCTTGAAAATCTCCTTCAATGGCTTCTCTTCCCACTCCCGCATCGTTACTTCTGGTGTCCCCCAAGGATCTATCCTTGGCCCCTCCTATTTCTCATCTATATGCTGCCCCTTGGCGATATCATCCGAAAACATGGAGTCAGTTTCCACATGTACGCTGACGACACCCAGCTCTACCTCTTCACCACCTCCCTCCATGGTCTCTAAATTGTCAGACTGCTTGCCCGACATCCAATATTGGATGAGCAGAAATGTTCTCCAATTAAATATTGGGAAGAACGACGCCACTGTCTTTGGTCCCCACCACAAACTGTGTTCCCTAGCCACTGACTCCATCCCTCGCCTTAGCATCTATCGGAGGCTAAACCAGACTGTTCGCAACCTAGGTGTCATATTTGACCATGAAATGAGCTTCCGGCCACATATCCACGACATTACTTGCCCGCCTCCACCCCGCCTCAGCTCATCTGCTGCGGAAACCCTCATCCATGCCTTTGTTACCTCTAGACTTGACTACTTTAATGCACTCCTGGCTGGTCTCCCACATTCTACCCTACGTAAACTTGAGGTCATCCAAAACTTGGCAGCCCATGTCCTAACTCGCACCAAGTCCCAATCACCCATCACCCCTGTGCTCGCTGACCTACATTGGCTCCCAGTTAAGCAACACCTCGATTTCAAAATTCTCATCCTTGTTTACAAATCGCTCCATGGCCTCACCCCTCCCTATCGCTAATCTCTTTCAGCCTCACAACCCAACGAGATGTCTGTGCTCCTCAAATTCTGTCCTCTGGAGCATCCCTGATTACAACTGCTCAACCATCAGTGGCCATTCCTTTAGCTGCCTGGGCCCTAAGCCCCGGAACTCCCTCCCTAAACCTGTACGGCTCTCTACTTCTCTTTCCTCCTTTAAGACACTCCTTAAAACCTACCTCTTTGACCAAATTTTTGGTCATCTGCCGTAATTTCTTATGTGGCTTGGTGTCAAATTTATTTGTTTTGCCTTATAACACTCCTGTGAAGCGCCTTGGGATATTTTACTACGTTAAAGGCGTTATATAAATAAAAGTTGTTGTTGTTTGTAAATAGGGAAACACTGTCCAACTAGTGCCACCTCCTACCATCTTGTTATTGCATCCGCTGCAGAAACAGACTCATTACATCTATCATTGTATCACATGCTACCTAGGAAATGGGTGAAGATGCAGATAAGTGAACTGTAACTTATATCATCTTAGCTTACCCACATGCAACAATGTCTCTACTGGTGCTATTCTGTTAATTTACTTAAATTCCATATTTTTGTATAAATGTTAGCATGACTCAATTGTCAACAAACAAGCAAATTATGAAACGCATCTCCCAAAGGGGTCAAAAAAATTAGAATTTGTTTACAACCAAAATCCAGAGCCAAGTTCTCTAAACCACTTGCTAGTGTGTGTGGAAAAATCCAGTTTAAAACAATGCCACTACCAGGGAAACACTCTCCTTTCCCTCAATGTAATGCATTCTGAATAGGATAACATTGCTACAGCTAGCTTGTGTTGTGCAGCCGTGATATAAAACTTTCCAGAAAACATTGCCTTGTAAACAAAACAAAACTCTGGCAAGTTTTACAAGTAAAAACATAATGATCCACATTTCCAGAATGGTTTGGTTGAAGGAGACATAATGCTAAAGAAAATTAAGAACTTGCATTTACAATAGTGCCTTTCACAACCTCAGGACGTTCCAAAATGTTTCACAGCCGAGTAAGTGCTTTTTCCAAGTGCAGTCACTCTTGTAATATAGGGAAACGGGGCAGCCAATTTGCACACAGCAAAGACCCATAAACAACCATGATATAAAAGACTGTTTTAGTGGTGTTGGATAAGGGGTAAATGTTGGTCAGGACAGAGGGAGAACTACGTGGCTCTTCTTCAAATAGTGACATGAGATCTGTTGCGTCCACATGAGAGGACAGACAAGACCTTGAATTAATGTCGCAACTGAAAGACGGAGTCTTTGTCTCAGAGGCGAGAATGCTACCACTGAGTCACAGTTGACATTCAGCCCCAGTATTCAAAAAGCAAAGCAGCAAACTAGATTACAAAAAATAGGGTGAAACAGATTTCAGATTGCTTGACATTGGTTAGTAAATTAGTGAAAAGTTGTAGGTTAAAAATCTATGTAGCTGCATTCCCTTTTAGAAACAGTAGAAGCCACAATGCCATTTATACATTGTGATACAACTGTTTGGTCTCTCCTACTTAATGCAATAGCTAACAGGATTCTATGTTCTAATTTAATCTCAAAACAAAGTGCTTAACTGTGAAAGAACCTACATGTATTCATCAACCAGTTATTTGAATCATCTGCAGAAAATATTTGTCAATATACTTGAGCTAATGATGCCATGATTACACCAGTAGGTTCCTGACAGACTAAGAAAAATGGGGTTACTGTATGAATGGAAACAGTTTTGCAAAAATTCCACTCTGATAATTAAGTGAAGTTCTTTGTCTTTCGTCGACAGGCAGGAAGCACTAAATAACCCAGCAGTTTGTGCACAATTACATTCTGGCCTGTTTCCTGTAAGTTTTCAGAATGTCTTCCTGTATGTTTTTGCTTAGTCCCAAAACTCTCATCTCTTGAGCCATGTAAAAAGTGTATTGTAGGCACACATTTAGGAAACACTTTATGTTGCCCAGCCATTAAAGAAAGCTTTTTAAAGAAAGAACATTTTCCAAATGTCCTAATAAACAAAAGATTCCTTCAGTGGGTTACATGACTCTATAAACTGTGTTTCCAGATGAATTCCTTAATCCACAAGGTTCCCTTTGAACCCCACTGCTTTTTCCACAGAGCTCCCCTGTGTAATGCTCTGCTTAAGCAAGTATACTTACCAGCAACATTTAATTTTCAGTTTATATGTTTCACTTTGGGGAAAAATTTGGTCATACTTTAGGCCAAATATCACAAATCCAATATTTCTTCAGGCCTTACCATCAAAAAAGTGGTTATCTTCTGGTCCTGCCATCAACAGATATGCCAACCTAGAAAACTAGCAAAAGCTGGCAAATAACTTCAAAACAAAAGCTGAAACAATCCCAAAAAGTTGACAACTTTGACCCTGAATATAAACTTATCACGTGAAAACAAGTAGTTACATGGGCTTCGTAACTCAAGCTAGAACATTCCTTCACTTGCATTGAAAGGAGAAAAATAAACTATACACATGAAACCCTGAAGGGGAAATGCAAATGTTGAAGGCATGACATTGGTAATGCATCCCTTGGAGACTGTAGGCATATTCCCTTGGAGAAATTTTACATTAAAGTGATGCATTCTGATTCATGTTAAATCTTGAACACTTCACAATTGATAAGATTTTTCATCCAAAAAGATAAATCTGAATTTTCAATCAACCAGACCATCACACCTCTCATATCCAACAATCCCCACCCCAGTTCAGAGAGCCATTGTACCCTGTACATCTCCTCATGCTTTTGCAGAGACTCTTTCCTCCTCCATCTGTCACAGTTCAGACTGGCATTCTTCTCCCCCTCCCTCCGCACCCCCAGTTCACACTGGTACTGTCCTTCCCCACCATCTTAGTTAACAATGAACTTTCCTTCCTTCCCCATCTCAAAGCACGACTCCCAGATCTTCTCTTCCTCCCCGCTCCCATTTCCAACTTTATCCCCTTCATTCCCATCTATTTCTTCCTGTTGCTACTTGAAATGATTCTGGCTGTTGCAGTGTGGGTTAGAATTACCATTCTCATAAGAATTCACATCTACAATATGCAGTGAGGAGAATGACTTTAAATAGCAGGACTCTGATCTGTTGAGGGGAGGAGAGGGGAGTCACTCTGACGCGGCATGTATGGTCAGATCCAATAAGCCTTACATTACAAATCCAATAATCCTTTCAGCTGTTATGTCACAAATTCAATATAACTTCTGATCTTACATGATACATTATGCTGCACAATCAATGAAAATACAAACCAAAATAGCAATAAAAATAAATGTAAAGAAAATCTGTTAATGCAAATAATGTACTTGATGAATTTAAGCCCTTGGAGATAGAGGGCTGATCAGCTTCTTGTTTGACTGTAACCCACTCTCATGTATGTTGTATAAGTCACCAAAAGTATGTGTGTGGAATTGGTACCATTGAAATCAGATTGCCTTCCAGAATTTGACACCAATTCAGCGACTACACTTCAAAAGTACTTCATTGGCTGTAAACACTTTGGGATGGCCTGAGGTTATAAAAGCGCCATTATAAATGCAAATTTTTTTCCTTACACATCTCTATAATTTTTCAGCAGATTGCTATGTAGAATTGCCTTCACTTCACCCATTACTTCTACACATCACAACATTTCGTATAGTGCACTCTGGCTGATTTGCTCAAATCACTACGGTGAGCTTCTGCTGGAATTTTAAATGTAAACATTTAAAATTTGAATATGGTAAAAAAAGAGAAAGCAACAGTTCAATATGGACTGTTCCATTGAGAGCAGTGTACTATTCCATATATTGTTATGTTATCTCAGTTGGTAGAACTCTGGCACATGATCAGAAAGTTGTGGGTTTGGACCCACACCAGGACTTGAATACGTATCTCGGTCAAGATTGTAGTACTGAGGGAGTGCTGCAGATCTGAGGTCCTGTCTACCCATTTCAAATGAATGTTAAAGATCACACAGCGCTACTGAAAGAAAAGGGAGTGCTCCTGGTGTTTTGGCCAATATTCTTCCCTTAAACATTACCACCACAAGCAGACGAAATGGCTCATCATCGTATCGCTGTTTTTGTGATATTGCCTCTACAGGGTTTGCCTACAAAACAGCTGTTGTACTCAAATGTAATTTATTAGGTGAAGTGCCTCGAGATGTTTGGACATAATAAAGAATATACATATGCAATGGTACCAATTATTTATTTTATTTGGATTCCATATACTGAGCCTGGTTTCAACTTCAGGTTCTAGTGCAATAAACACTTAGGGCAGTCATCCAATCTTAGGGTTCAGCTGGCAAAAATAGCCTGATCAAGTTTTCCTTGTACAGTTTAGGAGACATATGGACCTCTCAATTGTATTACTCCTTTGTAAATCACAGAGGTGCCTACTAACCTCTACATATTGCATATGTCCAAGTGCAAAGCTATGAAAATAATACTGGATACTTAAATCTCTAAAGTACTTGCATAGTTAAAAGTTGAACAAAATAGTTTAAAGCTAGAAATGTTAATATTCCTGTAACCACGGGTAGTCTTACTTTCACCTTTGCAGGTTTCATGTTGCATTGCTCCTCTGCACGAATCATTTGTATTTTAAAAAGTCTTCTACTGAACTGGCCATTTGTTAAATCTCATTCCCAGGAGTATGACATCTACAGCTGCTGCATGTAATACCGCACATTTGTTTATCATTTTACAAGTTAACATTCTGCAATTTCCAAATACTCAGGTTTGTGTTAGTAATAGTTGATAAACACCAAGGGCTGGAATTTGGTGAGCACTTCCGCCGGGTTTTTCAGCGGCATTCTTCGTTTTCGGCGGGAAATCACCCGGCGGGAATGTCATTGAAGTGTTCTGCTGGCAGTTTCGAAATATCGCTGGGGAGCAGACTGCCGGCGTGCACCACCGGAAAAAACGCTACTGCCTAAGTTTGGTCACAACGGTGATCCGTAGGTGAGGAGAAAAAAAAACGCCCATGAGAAACCAACCGGAGCTCGACAGTAGGTATGAAACCCTGCAAAAAATTATAAGTTAAAAAAAATTTTTTTAATTCTTTTGCAGCAATTCAGTGGAAAAGGGTCTTGAGAATATTTTTTTTTAAAATATTTGTGTGTGTTTTTCCCTCTCCCAAGGCCCAACTTGTAGCCTCGGTCTAAATTTGACGAGGCTCGCGTTTTCTGCCGAGAATCCACGTACAACGTCGATTTTTCCTGCCAGGTGGAATTTTTTCCATTTTTGATCAATTTTTCGCCAGCGTTAATTTAATAACCTTAGGGGTTTTTGGGCGGCAATCCGGCGGTGACGGATTTTGATCAAATTCCAGCACCGAGAAACAAAGCTAATCCTATAGTGAAAGTAATATTCTTAAATTCATAACCTGAATATATGCCTTCCATTTTTAAAATAGAATTTGCAACACTTATCAAGTCAAATTTATTCTATCCTTCATCGACTGACTTAACATCTTAAACTGAATAAATTGTTGAGAGGAGCGAAAGTAGTCCCTTACTGGTGATTAATGCTTTGCAATAGTAAGCTTCCACAAAGGACCACAACAGAAACACTGAAGACATTCTCATGTAATTATACTATCAAGTGCACAACTGTTTCACCTCATCTCTAGTCAGTACAAACAGTCAAACTTCTCAAACTTAGTAAACACTGCACAATTCACTTGACAGCAGGAGAATTGCAGGTAAGTAGCAAGCAAACAATTCGCTGCCAAAATCTAAAATAAACTCATTGCGCCCATGTTAACATAAATCCTTAATAGAGGGCTCTTTGGCCTGAAAATGTAAATACATTTTTCTATGTACTTACTCGATACATATGGTGCAGATTCTTGCTCCATGCCATGCAAGTATACAAAAGAAAAAAGGCTTCCACTTATAGAGCACCTTCCATGACCTCGGGACATCCCAAAGCACTTTATAGCCAATGACGTATTTTTGAAGTGAAGTCACTGTTGTAATTAAACTAAACTCGTGTATTTTTGATTCCTAAGACTTGAATCCAAAAGGTGACTGAGCTGATCATCTTGTGGAGGCAGAAACCCTGAAATCATTTAGGGCCCCTCTGGATAGAAGAAACAAGATGGGCTGTATGGTTTTCCTCATCTGAAATGATTTTGTAACCTTAAGATGACTAACCCTTTAGCTTCGGTGCAAATTTTGTGGCTGAGATATTTACATTTCTTATACTTTTTATTAATTATAGCATCACCGGAATTCAGATCATCAATTCGCTCCCAACACACCTTGCACTTTAATAAGTTAGTCTACATAAGCAAAAATGCAATTCCCTCGCCCCCGTCCCCGCCCCCCGCTAAATGAAAGAAGTAATTAATGCTGGTGTACAATTTATGGTGGTGGCGGACTTAATACTTTACCCAAGAGGCCATTCTTCACACAGAAGCCTATACAATAAGTACTAGCAACCGTGGGACAGTCATGACAGCCAAGATCAATCCAATACTCAAGACATTCATGATTATCCAACTTCCAAACAGACTCACTGGACAATAATCAGCAAAAATCCTCACCTATTATTCCCCTTTCTAGCTCAGACATACCCGTCTAGCTCAGAGATGCTTGAAGCCAATTCTAGCAGCCCCATTGCAACCCCAGCTAAGTCTGGCTACACAGCACATACTCGTAACCAGACCTGAAACTTCCTGATTTACTTGGCGCAGTACCAACACACTATGCATTTACCCATCGGGGAGCTCATAAAAAGTTTGAGACAATGTACAGCAGGAGATGAAATCATTTGCTAATGCTGGACAGTCCGATCAATCAAGTACACCATAATGAATAGCCAGAATCAATCAAAATGAAGTCATTTTTACATATTATAAATCTCTCTACCAGAAATGTTGTGTTTGCTCAGTGAAAGATTCTTTATTCCTTGTGGTCAGTTCATGTAGGGAATACCATATGTTTGAGTATGAAAAATAATTCACAGGTGAACAGGCATCCCAGCAAAAGCCATGACTGGCATATTTTTGTTGGAATAATGTACAATTCTATTATTGCCATTAAAGTCCTTTATACTGGTCTTGCTATTCTGGGGGTGAAGTGGTCCAAAAACATCATAGTGCCAGATGATCATGGTCAATGTACAACAGTAGGTTTTATATTCATTCAAGTTCTATGGCTATTCATCAATGTGACAAATCATCAATTTATCACAGAAGACGTTTTACCCAAATCAAGGGCTTTTAGTTTTTAAAATAAGCGCATTATAGTAAAATAATAGGAACTGCAGATTGCTCACTAAACAGGTCTTTATTTAATTGCTACATTCTAGGGGCTTCTTTTCACTCCCTACTGCCCCATTTTTTGTATGAATAGAAGTTTGGGAAAGAGATGGGGAGAAGTTCAGAAAAGAGGGGGGCAGGAGAAGGGTTTTTTTTATTCGTTCTTGGGTATTCTGCGGCGAGTGTCGCATGTCCTGACTCCCCAAAGCCTTTCCACCATTGACTAGGCACAAGTCAGGAGTATGAAGGCATGCTCTCCACTTGCCTGGATGAATGCAGCTCCAACAACGCTAAAGAAGCTCAACATCATCCAGGACAAAGCAGACCGCTTGATTGGCACCCCATCCACCACTTTAAACATTCACTCGCTGCACCACTAGTGCACTGTGGCTCCAGTGTGTACCATCTACAAGATGCACTGCAGCAACTTGCCAAGGCTTAGAACATAAGAACATAAGAAATAGGAGCAGGAGTAGGCCATACGGTCCCTTGAGCCTGCTCCGCCATTTAATACAATCATGGCTGATCCAATCATGGACTCAGGTCCACTTCCCTGCCCGCTCCCCATGACCCCTTAATCCCTTATCAGTTAAGAAGCTGTCTATCTCTGTCTTAAATTTATTCAATGTCCCGGCTTCCACAGCTCTCTGAGGCAGTGAATTCCACAGATTTACAACCCTCAGAAGAAATTCCTCCTCATCTCAGGTTTAAATAGGTGGCCCCTTATTCTAAGATTGTGCCCCTAGTTCTAGTCTCCCCTATCAGTGGAAACATCCTCTCTGCATCCACCTCGTCAAGCCCCCTCATAATCTTGTATGTTTCGATAAGATCACCTCTCATTCTTCTGAATTCCAATGAGTAGAGGCCCAACCTACTCAACCATTCCTCATAAGTCAACCCCCTCATCCCCGGAATCAACCTAGTGAACCTTCTCTGAACTGCCTCCAAAGCAAGTATATCCTTTTGTAAATATGGAAACCAAAACTGCACGCAGTATCCCAGGTGTGGCCTCACCAATACCCTGTATAACTGTAGCAAGACTTCCCTGCTTTTATACTCCATCCCCTTTGCAATTAAGGTCAAGATTCCATTGGCTTTCCTGATCACTTGCTGTACCTGCATACTAACCTTTTGTGTTTCATGCACAAGTATCCCCAGGTCCCACTGTACTGCAGCACCAGCTTGACTGACAAAGCCAGCATTTATTGCCAATCCCTAATTTTCCTTGAGAAGGTAGTGGTGAGTGGCCTTCTTAAACTGCTGCAGTCCTTATGGTGCAGGCACTCCCACAGTGCTGTTAGGGAAGGAGTTCCAGGATTTTGACCCAGCGATGATGAAGGAACAGCGATATAGTTCCAAGTCAGGATGGTGTGTAACTTGGGAGGGAATTTTGCAGGTGATTGTGTTCCCATGCACCTGCTGCCCTTGTCCTTATGGGTGGTAGAGGTCAGAAGTTTGGGAGGTGCTGCAGAAGCCTTGGCAAGCTGCTGCAGTGCATCTTGTAGATAGTACACACTGCAGCCACGGTGCACTGGTGGTGCAGCGAGTGAATGTTTAAGGTGGTGGATGGAGTGCTAATCTAGCGGGCTGCTTTGTCCTGGATGGAGTCAATCCTCTTTAGTGTTGTTGGAGCTGCACTCATCCAGACAAGTGGAGAGCATGGTGGAAAGGCTTTGGGGAGTCAGGAGGTGGGACACTCACCACAGAATACCCAGCCTCTGACCTGCTCTTGTAGCCACAGTATTTACGTGGCTGGCCCAGTTAAGTTTTTGGTCAATGGTGACCCCCTGGATGCTAATGATGGGGGATTCGGCGATGGTAATGCCATTGAGTGTCATGAGGCGGTGATTGGACTCTCGCGTGTTGGAGCTGGGACATTGCCAGGCACTTGTGTGGTGTGAATGTTACTTGCCACTTATCAGCCCAAAAGAGGTGGGGGGAGAAGGCTGAGAAAGAGGGGAGGGGGCGGGGGGGAAAGGTTGAGAGACAGGGGAAAGGAAGTGGTTGGGAGAGTCCAGAAACAGGGAGTGGGAGACAAGTGAGAGGAGGAGAAGGGGGGAGGGGGAATGAGTGCACATTTTGGCGCTGCACTTGAACATATAAAAGCAACGGCAGAAGAAAGCGCATCACCTGGAGGAAAGCGGGGAGGTCTGCAATGACCAGGGCCTCCAGATTCTCATAAGCTGCAGTGCATATAATGCTGGCAGATACAAGGGCAAGAAAGATCCTTTGGCCCCCAGGGAGTTACCCCCGGAAAAAGGATGTGCAGACAGTATGGCGAGATGTGATACGGGTGGTCAGTACCCACTTTATAACACCATGAACAGTTATTCAGTGCAGGAAAAATTTTAATTACATCACCAAGCTGATCAAAGTAATTAAGTCACCAGTGCCCACACAGATTCTGTTGGCGAAATTGATGGGGCTTTCAGACAGTGCCTTTATAGCCAAATGGGTGGCATCAATGCAGTGGCGTAACTACACCAATGCAGCGGCATTGGGGCCCTCGCCTGAAGGGGGGCCCATCACCTGCTTCGTCGCGAACTCGTCACCGCGGCACTGTCTTTCTACGCGTCCGGTTCCTTTCGGGGCTCTGCAGTCGAGATTTGCTCCCTGCCTCACCATGCAACCCTTCACTGCATTAGACAGGTCATGGAGGCCCTGTACGTGAGAAGGAGGCTCGGACTGACGGGGCTGGAGCATTCTACCGCATTGCTAAGTTCCCCAAGGTGCAGGGGAGCTATACAGTGCACTCACATCACCATGCGGCCACCTTCTAAGGACCCAGAGCTTTTTCGTAACACAAAAGGATTTCACTTCCTGAAAATCCAACTAGTTGTCGACCACAACCAGATCATACTGGCAGTGAATGCCAAATGTCCAGGCACCTTCGATGAGGCTCACATCCTGCGTGAGAGCGCCGTCACTGACATCTTTAAGAGTCAGCCCACAAGGACAATGCTGGATGCTTGGTGATAACCGATATGGCCTAGCCACCTGGCTGATGATCCTCCTATGCGACACCCACACCGAGGCCAAGAAGCGATACAACCGGAGCCACAGAGACATACGAAATGTGGTCCAGAAAACAAACACTATGTTCAAGCAGCGCTTCAGATGTCTGGACCACTCGGAGGGGAGCTACAATACAACCCTGAGCAAATAGCTAAATTCGTGGTCGTGTGCTCGATGCTGCACAACCTGGCTATTAGAGGGGCCAAGAATTGCCAGAAGGGACTGATGCTCCACCTCAGGAGAGAGAGGAAGAGGACGACAAGGGGCTGGACGCTGACCTAGGGCCAGACAATCAGGCTGGCTATGCAACCATGCCCACGACCCCCTCCAGACCGCAGGAAAGGGCGCGTGGTGGCTACATAGCTGCAAGACTCTTACGTGAGGAGCTGATATCTGAACGATTTGCCTGAAAAAACGTTAATGTGAGGGATAATGCTGACACACTGCTATGTGTGTGTAGCTCAGACATCAATGGTGCCCATCACCTTGGTGCCAGTTAACGTTTAGGTTGATTGAAGTTGTTTTATTCAACGCTTTCATGTTAAGGAATCACCAGTGTGCAACAGTCCAGCTATCTGAGACAATGTGCAACAAGGTTATGTTTATTAAAAAAAAAATTATTCCAATATTGGTCTGAAATCATAACCATCACAGGCAATAACACCCAACCCCACCCACATCCCACTTTTCCCACCATTGACATCAATCAAATGTTCAACATGTCCAGCAACACAGAATACAAAGGCAAAGCAGGAGTGTGGTCCCCAGCCCCCATACATTAAAACAAATTGCATATACCCAGATGGAGATATAACACAGCCATCACCTGTGGACATATACCTCACTTTCCTTCCCCCCTCTCCTTCTTCTGCCCTCCTCAGGCGGTGCCTCATTTGCGGGGGAGGGGGTGGGGGGGATGAAGGCAGATGTGGTGGTTGCACGGGTACGGGAGCAGGGGTGCCAAGGGGGCAACATTCTCTGATGCAGAAGCAGGATCTTGGTCCTTGCTCTCATCTGTCATTCGCAGTGGTAGTGCGGAACCTAGGGGTGGAGTGCCACGCTCGGGGACCACTGGGAGGCCTGCGCCAGCACTGTTCCTGGCTATCGCATCCAGGGCCTCCGCCATCCGCGGAATGTTCTCGGTCATGGTGACCAGCTGTCGGGATATGCCCCCCAATGCTTCGATGAGCTGGTCACCAATGTCTACAGTCCTCCTGGACAACTGTACCATCTCTCCGCTCTCATGTGGCGCTCGTGGAACAGACCTGACGAGTCCATGAGGCCTCCGCGGGGTCGGCACCTTCCTGGGGTCAAATGGGATGCCCTGTGGCAAGGTGCTTGGGGCCGGTACCTCTAGAGTGGAGGTGGGAATGACCAGAGGACCACTGGATGGCCTTGGGGTGGAATGGTATCTGGAGCATGGCGATGCAGGTTCCTCGAAGTCCGCGCTCTCGTTCTGAGAACAGACCCAGCGGATTGACGGGCGAAAATCGGAGCTCCTGAGCAGCAAATGTAGGATCGTCCGGAGAGTCGAGCCCTGCATCCCCACCTTCTGGCCTCTGTGGTCTTGCCTTGGGCCGCGCTGCTGGTTGAGCTGCAAAACACAAATTAGGTTATTAGAGGAGAAGGGGGTGCTAGGGTCACAAGGCGAGTCCAGCGCTACACACAGCATATGCACAACAAAAGCACCACCGCTCTCAAAATCATCATAGACATCACATTTCATGGCCATCAACACATTTGCACTGCAATGATTTTCATTAGACCAGCATTATTTATAGGACAATTTTGCAAATCATCTATCATATATTATTGTTCGGATATGAGCGGGTGTGGCTTCTATTGACTTTACATTACGCAATGGTATAAGCTTTACTCACGTGGCATCACTTCAGGGTCTGCAGATGCTTCTGTAGCTGTCCAGGTGTGCTTCCCCATGAGTGCGAGCACCCGCTCTTCCATCTCAGTGATGTCGCTGGGGACTGCTGGCCCCCCACCCGTTTGCCTCTGCACGGACCTCATCGTCGATAGCTTCTTCTGTAAAGGGTGACAGGACGACATGGCGTGATATCATTACTAGGTAAAGTCACAGAGACTGATACAACACATAACCGACAGATGTAATCATGATTATGATAATTATCTTTACCTAAAGACCGCAGGCTTTGAGTAAAACATTCCCAGTAAAAGTGAAAGACCTCACATCTGCTGATAGTCACTCATGACTGTTACAAATCAAATTATATAAATACATAAGTACATGTAAATCAATGTAATACTTACTCTTGCGGATCCCACAAGGTCGTTCCATCGTTTGCGGCATTGGTTGCCCTCACGAACCTCGTTGGTCGCCGACAAGACCACCTCTGCTAACTCGGTCCATATCTTCTGGTAGGCCTTTGGGGTGGGCTTCCCACGTCCTCCCTGGGTCAAATCACCCCAGCGTAACTCGACCTCCTGCAGGAGGGAGACATTTGCCTCATCCGAGAACCTCCTGGCTCTTCTGCGGCCTCCAATGTGCTCCTCTCCCACCTCACTGCTCTCTCCAGCATCAGTGTCCACAGCGTGCTGTGATGCCTTCTCTTCTCCCTCCATTAGAGGACAAATTCAGGCAAATATGTGGCTGGTAACAGGTAATTTTTGTTTCCCTATTTGCTGTGAAGCTCTAAAGTCTCCCTCCTTCCTCCCAAAGCAGCCACACCACACCCAGCCACGCCTTCAGTCCCTCTGAGCTCCCTCACTATCTGTCTCCTCCTCTGCGCATGACATGATGACCCTTGACCTCCTGAATCGCGGGAATCGAGTGTTGCCATGCCGTTGCTAAGGACGGCGACACTTTATGGCAGGTGGTCAGCGAGATTTAACGCTACCGCCAATTTCATATCGTTTGCGGTAACGCCCATTTAAAAAAATGGAGACTCGGTGCTTTGAAAATGGGCGAGAAGCCGGTGATCTGAAAACCTTTTTTTACCGCCCACGCCAGAAATAACGATCATTTTTGGGAGTTAAGCACAAAAGTGTAAAATCTAGCCCTATATTCTTAAACCCCTCTTTCTCCCGTCTCTTCCACCCTCACCGCCAACAAGTGCAAGGCGCTCATGGACTTCTTTGCCTTTAAGATTGAGACCATCCCATCAGCTGCCGCTGCCACATCGCTTCCTTCCCCTAGCCCACCGAGCCAAACTTCCTCCAAGGTTCCCCTCTGCCCGAGCCCTGAACTTGCATCTTTCTCCAGTTTCTCTCCAATCTCCCCTAATGACCTCTCTGCGCTTATCTTGTCCATGAGACCCATTTCCTGCTCCCTCAACCCTATTCCCACAAAACTGCTGACCACCTAACTTCCTTTTCTGGCTCCCATGTTAGCTGACATTGTTAATGGTTCTCTCCCCTCAGGTACTGTCCCCCTCTCCCACAAATCTGCCGCTATCACCCCTCTCCTCAAAACAACCACCCTTGAACCCTCCGTCCATGCAAATTACTGCCCCATCTCCAACCTCCCTTTTCTCTCCGAAGTCCTTGAGTGTGTTATCGCCGCCCAAATCCGTGTCCATCTTTCCCGCAACTCCATGTTTGTATCCCTCCAATCAGGTTTCCACCCCTGACACAGTACTGAAACGGCTTTCATCAAAGTCACAAATGACAGCCTTTGTGATTGCGACAAAGGTAAACTATCCCTTCTCGTCCTGTCTGCAGCCTTTGATGCGGTTAACCTCTCCAGCCTTCTTCAAAGCCTCTCCACCGTCGTCCAGCTGGGTGGGACTGCACTCGCCTGGATCCATTCTTATCTATCTAATTGTAGCCAGAGAATCACCTGCAATGGCTTCTCTTCCTGCTCCCACATTGTTACCTCTGGTAGCCCCCAAGGATCTATCCTTGGCCCCCTCCTATTTCTCATCTACAGGCTGCCCTCAGCAACATCATCCGAAAACATGGTATCAGTTTCCACATGTACGCTGATGACACCCAGCTCTACCTCATCTCCACTTCTCGCGACTCCTCCTTGGTCTCTAAATTGTCAAATTGTTTGTCCGATATCCTGTATTGGATGAGCAGAAATTTTCTCCAATTAAATATTGGGAAAACCGAAGCCATGGTCTTCGGCCCCCGCCACAAACTCTGTTCCCTAACCATTCACTTCATCCCTCTCCCTAGCATCTGTCTGGGGCTGAACCAGACTGTTCGCAACCTTGGTGTCATATTTGACCCTGAAATGAGCTTCCGATCACATATCCGCGGCATAACAAAGATCACCTATTTCCACCTCCATAACATTGCCCCTCTCCGCCCCTTGCCTCAGATCATCTGCTGCTGAAACCCTCATCCATGCCTTTGTTACCTCTAGACTTGACTATTCCAACACACTCCTGGCTGGTCTCCCACACTCTGCACTATGTAAACTTGAGGACATCCAAAACCCGGTGCGAGTGGCACCAAGTCCCGTTCACCCATCACCCCTGTTCTCACTAACCGACACTGGCTCCAGGTTAAGCAACGTCTCGATTTTAAAATTCTCATCCTTGTTTTCAAATCCCTCCATGGCCTCGCCCCTCCCTATTTCTAATTTCTTCCAGTCCCACAACTCCTACCCAGAGATATCTGCACTCTTCTAATTCTGCCCTCAACCATTGGTGGCCATGCCATCAGTTGCCGAGGCCCCAAGCTCTGGAATTCCCTCTCTCAATCTCTCAGCCTCTATCCTCTTTTAAAATGCTCCTTAAAACCTCTCTTTGACCACCTGCCCTAATTTCTCCTATGTGGCTCAGTGTTGAATTTTTGTCTTATAACACTGCTGTGAAGCGCCTTTGGGGTGTATAAATGCAAGTTTTTGTTGTTGTTAAATAAATGCTAGTTCTTTCTTTAAAATCTTTGCTCATAATCACTCCCTTTCAGTCGCCAGACTATCACAGAGAAAGCAACTGGGGCTGAACGTCTGACCTGACAACTGGAGAAATACGCCTGTCTTGTGGGAGAGTGGATTAGCAGCACTCAACACTAGAACATCATACACTATCATTTCAAGGCAAACATATAGTTATTAGAATGAACAATTCCTACTTCATGTTTATTTTCCTCCAGTTATCTTCCTGCACCCTTCCTCTCCTGAAAGTGGCAATTCATGCTGGGATTTGGCCTCACAGGCAGCAGTTGCTCTCCAATATCTCATCCAAGTGGCCTCTCTTCATTGGAGTAATTTTACAAATTCACAGTCTCAGCACTGAGCATGGGATTACATCAGGAATTCAGACATGCACACCACTCGATTGTCCATACTTTATAGTTATTAGAATTATCATGGAGTGCGTACAATCTAATTTTCAATATACACTGCTGGCAGGCAAGGTTCTCCATGGGGGGGGGGGGGGGGCGGGGAAGGAGGGGAAGGAGTAAAGAAATGAAACAAGAACCCTGGTTGATTTTCCCCTCCTTAACCCAGAGAGCTGAGACGACTTGCAGAACCCAACACTGGTGTCCTGCTTGAGATCCACAAACTAATAGGGAACTAACACAGGGAAACAATTTTTTTTTTTTAAAAAGACAAATAATGTACTGGTCAATCTATAAACTGAAATGAGTAATTTTGTGATTGGATTCTTGATTTATGTTGGTTTATAAGACACTTTCCATTTCTACTTGAGAGCTAAGCAGTGGAACATTGGGCTTATTATTGTAAGTAATTTTACTGACCCGCGTGTTATTCCATTCAATTAAATGGTAAGTGAATGAGGATATTGGAATCCTTTCAATGTAAACAGTTTCATTATATGTTGTCATGTTTCAGGAATTTTTTGACCATTTATCCACAGAAAGAATTTCAAAAGAATTACAATTATTTGTTGGATTTAAAAGCAAAGTGTATTCATACATGTATCCTGCATGCTTAAAATTTGAATGGGTTAGACATTAAAGTAGGTTTTTTTTCAAACAATAAGCAATTTGTTAGCTTGTCTCAGTAATCGATACACACCTCACACCCATGGCATTGCAAAGTGTCTGGTCCTGAGCACTCTTGTCTGACATAGCCCTTTACACCTGGTTATCAACCCAGGAAGATAAAATAGAACCATATATCAGGTTTTTAAAAAGAGAAAACTGCTAAGGCAGGCTTTCATCCAGTATGAGGACTTTAGGATGCAGGTGAGTCGTTAGAAATTACTTTTCAAACACGATGAATCCTTGGTATAGGGAAGTGTAGTTAATTGTTTTGTATTATTATGCAAAGACAAGTTGCACTGATTGAATTAAGTGAGTCCAATCATAATGATTGCTCTGTATGCTCACTTCCTGTCTGAAATAAAACAGCTTCATGTTTCATTCTGATCTTGTCTGACTGAAACATGAACAGTTCACCTACTGGAAGGCTAGACATGGGACCACCTGCAAAATACACATGTCAAGTGGGATACATTTTGACAACCTCTGCATTACTTTATTTCATAAATAAGTATTGGACACTATGGCCCCAAGTTTCCACACGCGGCGAAAAAGGCGGCGGAAAAAAAGTGCGGTATTCTCGAGCTCCTTGGAGCTCAATGTCTGCTTGGCGCGGCGTACAGGGAGCGGAGCCTACCACTCGCGCCGATTTTGTAAGTAGGAGGAGGCGGGTACAATTGAAATGAGGCTTCTTGGTGCCGGCAACCCTGCATGTTGGAGCGTTCGCGCAGTCTGAAGTAAACATTGGCACTCGGCCATTTTTAAAAGTACTGCAGAAAAAGTGAAGATTTGTTTTTTGGACCCCTGCAAAGGCTTGTATTTTAATTTTCTTGATATTTCTGTGTGTGAGGGAGTGCTTTTAGCAGCACTGCTGAATAAATCACCTGCTGAAATCATTGAGTTCAGCTTTTCACTGCTAAACTTTCAGAACCGGTGCCTGCAAATTAAGGACTGTGTGTTTGGAGAAATAAAAGTGCCAATTCAACTTTGCAATGGATCAACTTCCACCAAGAACAAAGAATTTCTTGCATGAGGAAGCAAACCATTGCATAATATGTGGTGCACCCATTCTGCAAATTTAAATATAAAGATGTCGATGTGGCTGCCTCTCCCTGTCCAAATGGCCTCAGTCAGTCCCCCTCACAGCTCGAAGGCTGCTGCTGTTCTTTCTTCGGCTCCCGACCAGCCACTGACGCCGCTGCAATCCCATGGCCAAATGGCCTCACGTCCGCTCCTGATTCTTCGGCTGCCTTCGAGCCACTGACGCCGCTGCAATCCCATGGCCGAATGGCCTCACGTCCGCTCCTGATTCTTCGGCTCCCGGCCAGCCACTGACGCCGCTGCAATCCCATGGCCGAATGGCCTCAAGTCCGTCCGGGTGCTGCATCTTCGCGGGGAATGAAGGCCTGCCTCAAGCACCGCAGCTCAGCTCGAAGGCTGCTTGCTGCCTGCCGCTGCCGTCGAGACATTGACACCACACCGCTGCCTGAAAGGCCTGCCTGAAGCACTTTCACACAGGTAGGAACATGGTTTATTTAATCTTTTCTGTGCTTATAAATTTTTATTCAGGTTGGATTTATTTGTATAATATTTGTATAAGTATAACTAAGGATTGATTGTAGAATTTAATGACTTCCCTTCCCCTCCAACCCCACCTCGTTTCCTACGCCTAATTTGTAACCTGCGCCTGATTTTTTAAAGCGTGGATAAGGTTTTTTCAAGCGTACAAAAATCTTCACTTACTCCATTCTAAGTTAGTTTGGAGTACGTTTTCACTGTGGAAACTTTGAAATCAGGCGTCAGTGGCCGGACACGCCCCCTTTTGAAAAAAAAATTCTGTTCAAAAGTGAAACTGTTCTACCTGACTAGAACTGCAGAAAACTAAATGTGGAGAATTCTGATTTCTAAGATACTCCGTTCTACACCAGTTGCTCCTAAAAATCAGGAGCAAATCATGTGGAAACTTGGGGCCAAAGTGTCAACTCCAGAATATGAAATACGAGATCCACTCATCCACTCAACTGACACCAGTGAACTCAATAAGGTATCTATAGCAGACCTGAATTTGTAAAAGTTGTATTTCAACAAAGAAGCTTGTACAAGATTGATTTATTTCTCTGCATAAGTATCTAGCATGGTTTATAAATATATACTGTATAAAATATTTCATGAACAGGTGACCTATAATACTTGAAAATAAATGCAGCATCACATATTCGAAAATAAAATTTTTTTTAAACTATCCAATATGACTGTGGATATGTTTGTATGGTAAAATAGGCTTACTCCAATCCTAACCATTGATGGTTGATTTAAATTGAGATATCAAATAATATATTCCTATCAGTAACTCTAAGCAAAGCAATGGGCCGTAAATTGCGGCCTCTCCGGGTGCGTACTCGCCCGAAGAGGTCTCGCAAGTGCCGGTTCTCGGGGCGCAATGCGCATACACCAAGAACCTGCATTTGAGAACTGTCAAAATGTCTTTTGACAGATCGCACGCACCCTTGGGAGAAGGAATTCGCAAGCAGAGATTTGGGCTATTTGCCTAACTCCTGCCCAGTGAATGTCCTTCAAACTCAGCGTAAGAGTTTTAAAAGATAGAAAAATTAAATTTTATCACTAATTTTTAGATTTAAAAACCCTATCCATTAAGGTAAGTTTATTTTTATCCCATTAAAACATTAAAAAATTCCAAAAATAGATTTGTCTAAAACATTTAATTAAAGTCAATTACAATTAATTTTAAACATGGGAGGTTTTTTTCTCATTTGTGGTCCAGGCCCACGTGATCCCAGGATGCACTTACATTCCTGGGATGCGTGGGCCCTGAGCTGGACTGCGAAGGGAGACCTCGAACCGCTAGTCTATGTTCCATCGGGACCACCAGGCACTTTCATAGAAACATAGAAAATAGTTGCAGGAGTAGACCATTCGGCCCTTCTAGCCTGCACCGCCATTCAATGAGTTCATGGCTGAACATGCAACAAATTCAGTACCCCCTTCCTGCTTTCTCGCCATACCCCTTGATCCCCCTAGTAGTAAGGACTTCATCTAACTCCCTTTTGAATATATTTAGTGAATTGGCCTCAACTACTTTCTGTGGTAGAGAATTCCACAGGTTCATCACTCTCTGGGTGAAGAAGTTTCTCCTCATCTCGGTCCTAAATGGCTTATACCTTATCCTTAGACTTTCATTAAAAACATTTTGGTCGGAGGCGTCCGCCCGCAGGAAGCCTCTAACTGCAATTTCTGTACCATTGAGTTTGAATTCCAGCTTCGAGTGAGATTAAGATTTACTAGGTGAATTCGCTCTACCCAAACTTCAAATGTTCTTGGTACCCAGGGATCTACGAATTCTTAATCCGGCTCTGACTGATGCAATGGAGCTGGGAGGAGCAGGAAATTCCAAGAGGAAAATTAATAAAACAACTTCAATCTGGGGGAGGGGAGGAGAAGCTTTTGTTTCATTTAGATTCGGCAAGCTCTGCCTATTCAAATCAAGTTGATATAGTTGGAAAATACTTTGTCATTAAATTAAGATAATTATGGTAAAAAGTTTGTAAAGTGATCCAATGACTACAATATTCAGTTATGTATGTCTGACATAGCTGTTCTCCGTATATACTTTATTCTACTGGTTATTTTTCCTTGAAGGGCAGATGTGTTACCATTATCATTAAACTGAACTGCTGTAATATTAACTTTGTTTTTTCCTTGCAACGTGAAGATAATTTTTTAAAAATAAATTGTCTCATTCTACCACCTTGATTGCTGCAATGTTCCAACTCAGTCAAGAGGACCAGATCCTCAGGGTAATTAACCTCTCCAAACCCTCATCAGTACTACTTCTTATTTAATTGACAATCAAGAGAATTAACCAATTGGCAAAAAGAACTGTAAAATGTGATTTTTCCTCTTTGACCATCTGCCCTAGTAGTAATGCTAGGAACCTTTGCACATAACTGAAGTGAATAGGAGGGATCATTCCTGGGCCATTCTAAAAACCATGTCAAATTGACACAGCCACAGGCTTAGGGAACAGCTTATCTGACTTCATGACTGAGTTAGGTACCTAGGGAGAACACAGGAGGCATGGTAGTCATACCCAAGCAAAAAATATTAAATGCTGTTTGGACATAAAGGTATACTCAAATGAACTGTCATAAAGATGGATAGCTGTAAACTTAATTGCCTCTTAGCTACAAGTTGAGATTAAGGTTGAGCTTAAGTCCTGGATGAGAGAGAGTCCTGTACCACTGGATGTGCCATCTTTTAGATGAGACATCAAACTGAAATAAAAACAGAAAATGCTGGCAATCTCAGCGGGTCAGGCAGCATCTGTGAAGAGAAAAACAGAGTTAACGTTTCAGGTCGACAATCCTTCGTCAGAATTGGCGAATGTTCGAAAAGAACACATTTTTAAGAAGTACTGAAAGGGGGAGAGCAAGAAAGAACAAAAGGGAAGGTCTGTGATAAGGTGGAAGGCAGGAGAGATTAGAGACACAAAAGGGATGATGTACCAAATTGAAATGGTAATGGCCGGAGTTAGAGGAAGGATAGTCTAGATCGGTTGTGAATGACCAGCTGCCATAGGAGACAAAGAGAAAAAAAAACATAAGCTCGGGGGGAAGGGGGGGGAAAGAAAGAGAGAAAGGGAGCCAAGTGGTTATGCTCTGAAATTGTTGAACTCTATGTTGAGTTCAGAAGGCTATAAAGTGCCTAAACGAAAGTTCCTTGAGCTTGCGTTGAGCTTCATTGGAACATTGCATGAGTCCGACAACGGAGATAGTGGAGTTGGAGGGGAGAATTTAAGGGTTCAAGTTTCGGGCCGCGCCTAGAACGGCGCAGCCCCAAGCTGGACGCGCGTTTTTCGCGCTCAAAAGTGCACAGAAAAAAAACTCCGATATTCTCCGGCTCCTCAGAGGTCTTCAGCAACTTGGCACGGCGCGCACAGAACAGCGGGGGCCAAAGCCAGACACTCACGCCGATTCTCTAAGCAGTGGGGGGGGGGGGGCCTAATTTAAATGAGGCAACGTCGTGCTAGCAATCCTGCGCGTGCGCGTTGGAGCGTGCGCACATGCGCAGTGGGAAATAAATATTGGCACTCGGCCATTTTTTAAAGGGACTAGAGGAAAAGTGAAGATTTGTCTCGTGGACCCCCGGAAGGGCTTGCGATTTAATTTTAGTGATATTTTTGTGTGTGAAGGAGTGCTTTTAGCAGCACCGTTGAATAAATCACCTGCTGAAATCAGTGAGTGCAGCTTTTCACTGCTAAACTTGCAGAACAGGTGCTGCATTGGTGTATGCAAATTAAGGACGGTGTGTTTTGAGAAATAAGAGTGCCAATTCAACTTTGCAATGGATCAACGTCCACCAAGAACAAAGAATTTCTTGCATGAGGAAGTGGAGATATTAGTCAATGTAATTGAGCAGCTAGATACCAGCAACAGAGGTCGCATAAAAGTGCCACCAAAAGAAATGAAGAAACATTGGAACCAAGTTTCAGAAGATTACTGCGCAGTGGTGCATACTATGAGATCTGGAAGCCAGTGTAAAAAGAAATGGCACGACCTTGGTGAAGTGTAAGTAATATTTTCCATTTTTAATATAATCGTAATTATAACCTGACTATCTGTATGTCCCACCTTGCAGACTGACACACTCTGTAAAAAGTTATATTTTACTCTTGCAGAAGAAATTGGCCCACAACAAAAGGGAGGCAACTCGGACAGGAGGAGGCGTGCCCAATCTGCATCCACTGACACCCTTGGAACAAAGGGTAGCTGCTATGATGAGTCGTACATGGAGAAAAGCAATCAGTACAGCACAAGCTGGGCCCGCACGCAGGGAAGAGGGCAAGTCCTGAAAATGAATCGTGGCCCTTTAAATCAACCTGTTGCCTAGCCTGCTATGTGTGACAGTACTCATGCCACCCATCCGGCCCCCTTCTGTGCTGTTAAACATTTGACTGTTCTGATGTAGTTTGCAGAACATGATGATGATGATGATGATGATGATGATGATGTTGATGATGATGCTGCTGCCAACCCTGATGATCCTGAGGATACAGAACAAGAACCCGTACAACCAGATGCAGACGGACCAGACTGGATAATGGCAGCGATGTCTGAAATGTCTGCAGGGGAGAGCTTCCAAATTAATGTTTATGAGCCCCCATCAAGGGGCATCAGAGTTTCAATCCCAAGCATATTTTGGTTCTACCTTCCATGGTTTTGATTCCGATTTGCGGGTCCCAGTGGTGCCGCTGGTATAATGCAGCATTCTACAGTCAGTGCACTGTCGTCCGTGCCTGCGCCTCCCACTCGCATAGGTTCTGGTTCCACCTTTTATGGTTTTGATTCCGACGTTGCGGGTCCCAGTGCTGTTGCTGCTGATATCATGGAGCAGTTTACACCCATTCACCCACCATCCCAGCCCACGGCTCGCACTCGAGTGCTGTCGTCTGGAACACCGAGCATCCCACCATCCCAGCCCGAGCCTCTCCCTCTAGTTCTGCCGTCTGGAACACAGAGCGTCCCACAGTCCCAGCCCGCGCCTCCCTGTGTAGTTGTGCCACTTGCAACACCGAGCATCCCACCGTCCGTGCCCACGCCTCCCAGTGTAGTGGTGCCCCGAGGCAGACCCAGGCAGAGGAGAAGGAGATTGGAGACGCGCTCTCCTGAGATGCAGTGTGCAACAGATGCGGCTCAGGTTGTGGCATTGGGTATGGAGACCAATGAGTTTACCCGATCACTCATCGGTGGCATCAGTGCAATGGGTGAAGAGTTGACGGTCCTGACGAGAAAAATAGCAGTAATGACACGGGAACTTAGGTAGGGAATGTCTGAGGGAGTGCAATCGATGGCACAGGCCGTCAGGGAGAGCATGCAAATGACGGCACGGGCCGTCAGGGAGGGCCTGGTTGAGGTAGCTGCTGCAATAAGGGCACACAGCCCAGCCAATCAAATGGCACCCCCATGAAGAAGTGAACATTCACTGAGATATGGATGAGACATGGTTGCAGCCTTTGTTGCTTTTGTTCTTGTTCTTGATGTAGCTGTAGTAGCGTTTTTCAAATTGAAATTATTTTGTAAGTTTTGTAACTTTACAACTTATAAGTGATCTTAGGGTTTTTAAGTGATTTTATAGTGTAAATGCTCTCACATTTTGTATCTTATTTTTGCACCTAAAAAGTGATCCTAAAGTTTAAGTGTTCTTCAGAGTGTAAGATTTTTCACATTGAAACTGTTTTGTAACTTTACAAGTTTAAGTGATCTTAAAGTCTTTAAGTGATCTTCAAGAGTCATATTAAAAAGTATAGTTTGATACAACAAATATTTTATTACAGTGACGTTAACTTTTCAATAAAATATTTTTTCATTAAAACTGTTTCATGTTCCATTAACACAACACAACGTAGGAACAACTGCAAAGAATAAACATGTCCATGCGCAACAGTGGTCGCAGAGCCCTCAGGCATCAGTAGTTGAAGCGTTCATGGATGAGCTGCTGGCGCAAGGCTCGAGCAATTGTTAAAGGGGCACGATGGACGGCCCTCCTCTGACCTCGTGCTCCGGCATCAGGCACTTGCATGCTTTCCTGATCGTCGTCATCATCCACATCCTGCTCTTCCGTAATATTATCATGCACTGGACCCTCATGTAGGTCTTCTGGTTCCACTACCAGCTCCTGCTGCCTCATGATGGCCAAGTTATGAAGCATGCAGCACACAACAGTGAAGTGACCGACAATCTGAGGAGAGTATAGCAAGTGTCCTCCAGAATGATCCAGGCATCGGAATCGCTGTTTCAATGTGTCAATGGTCCTCTCAATGATGCTGCGCGTCGCAATGTGCGCCATGTTGTATTGACGGTCAGCTTCTGTCCGTGTCACGCGTAGGGGCGCCATGAGCCAGGTGGTCAGGCCGTACCCTTTGTCTCCCAGTAGCCAGCTCTGCCCTTCTGGCTGCTGCTCAAACATGTCAAATATAACGCTGTCATGTAGGATGAACGCATCGTGGGTGCTGCCAGGGTATCTCGCATCGACTGACATGATGCGCTGCTTGTCGTCACACACGAGCTGCACATTGATAGAGTGGAAACCTTTCCTATTTCTGTACTGCTCAGAATCCTCCACAGGTGCTCGCAAGGCTATGTGGGTACAATCAATGCAGCCCTGTACCTTTGGGAAGCCGGCAATCCTGAAGAAGCCCACAGCCCTCTCATGGATCGCTTGTGCAGTCATTGGGAAATTGATGAAGTCATTCCTTCGCGCATACAGTGCAGCCATGTATTGCATGTTGAGAGAAGGCACACACATCTCCAGTTGTAGCCTGAAACAATCCGAGGCATAGAAAGAAAGTGCAGCTGTTACCTTCACTGCAACAGACAGGGCAGTTGGCGTTCTGCTTCTGGGCTACAAATCTGCTGTCAGCACATCACAGATCTGAGTGCCAATTTCTCTGCAAAAACGCAGCCTTTTCACACCATCAGCCTCGCTCATGTCCAGGTACGAGCGCCTGGCTCGATGTTGTCGACGTGGGTAAGGTCTCCTGCCCATCAACCTACGGGCTATGACGTTCCTGGTGCGGTGAGCTCTAATCAATTCTCTCCTATGCAGTGAATTGATGGCGAACCATTGCATAATACGTGGTGTTAACAATGCAGCACCCATTCTGCAAATTTAAGTTTAAAAGTGTCTATGTGGCTGCGTCTCCCTGTCCCTGGCCAAATGTCCTCAGTCCCCCTCACAGCTCGAAGGCTGCTTGATTGCTGTGTCTTTGCCTGCCGTCGAGCCACTGACGCTGCCCCTATCGTGTGGCCGAATGGCCTTAGTCCCCTTCGCAGCTCGAAGGCTGCTTGTTGTTTCTTCGGCTGCCGTCCAGCCACTGATGGAAGGAAGGCCTGCCTGAAGCACCGCAGCTCGAAGGCTGCTTGCTGCTTCACACAGGTAGGAACATGGAATATTTAATCTTTGCTTTGTTTATACATTTTTATTGAGGTTGGATTTTTATTTGTACAAATATGACTGCTGAATGATTGTAGCATTTAATTACTTCCCTTCCCACCCCCCTCGTTCCCTATGCCTAATTTGTAACCTACGCCTGATTTGTAAAGTGTCGGCAAGGTTTTTTTGAGCGTACAAAAATCTTCACTTACTCCATTGTAAGTTAGTTTGGAGTAAGTTTTCATTGCCTAAACTTTGAAAACAGGCGAAAGTGGCCGGACACGCCCCCTTTTGAAAAAAAATTCTGTTCCAAAGTGAAACTGTTCTAACTGACTAGAACTGGAGCAAACTAAATGCCGAGAATTGCAATTTCTAAGATACTCCATTCTAAACCAGTTGCTCCAAAAAAACAGGAGCAACTCAGGCCGAAACTTGGCCCCAAAGTGACAGGTGACCGGAAGCTCTGCTCTCACCCCTTCCCCTTCCGCTTAGAACCACGACAGGGTTCCCCTTGTACTCACATTTCATCCCACCAGCCTTCACTTTCAATGGATCATCCTCCGCCATTTCTGTCACCTCCAGCGTGATTCCACCATCAATCACATCTTCCCCTCCTCTCCCCTCTCAACATTCCAAAGGAACTGCTCCCGCCGCGACACCCTGATCCATTCCGCAGTCACCCCGGCAACCCCCCCCCCCATGCAAGCGCAGGAGATGAAACACCTGCCCTTTTACCTCCTCCCTTCCCATAATCCAGGGCCCCAAATAGTCCTTCCAGGTGAAACGGCGATTTACTTGTACATCTTTCAATTTAGTATACTGTATTCGGTGCTCACGATGTGGTCTCCTCTATATTGGGGAGACCAAGCGTAGATTGGGTGACCGCTTTGCGGAACATCTCCGTTCAGTGTGTAATTGTGACCCTGAGCTTCCGGTCGCCTGTCACTTTAATTCTCCGCTCCACTCCCACTCTGATATCTCCGTCCTCGGGCTCCTGCACTGTTCCAATGAAGCTCAAGGAACAGCACCTCAGCTTTCGTTTTGGCACTTTACAGCTTTTGGGGCTCAACATCGAGCTCAACAATTTCAAAGCATAATCTTTGGCTCCCTTTCTCTATTTCAGATTCCAGCATGCGCAGTATTTTGCTTTTGTATTAGATGTTAAACTGAGGTGCTTGACCAGATGGATGTAAAGAGCCCCAAGGTACTAACTGAAGAAAAGCAGGGAATTCTCCCAATCTCTTGGTCAATATACTGACCTCAACCAACACCACAAAATACATCCATTTGCTGTTTGTGTGACCTAGCTATGCACAAATTGGCTGTACTTTAAAGATGATCTTTAAAGCATTTTCAGATGTCAGAGGATGATAAAGGTGCTATGTAAATGCAAGGTCTTTCTTTATTCATCACTGTATGCTCAACTCTGCCATACTCTTCAGTTTGGGAGGATTGCAGTCAATTTACTAGAGCTCCAATGAGTTTGAACAAAGTATCAGTGACCTTTGGGGAAAAAAACTTTTTACTTCCATGTTTATGAATTCGTTGACGTAGGAGAAGTTTCATCTCCTGCGCTTGCAAGGGGAGGGGGTGCTGGGGTGACTGCGGAATGGATCAGGGTGTCGCGGAGGGAGCAGTTCCTTTGGAATGTTGAGAGAGGAGGGGAGGGGAGAATGTGATTGATGGTGGAATCACGCTGGAGGTGACAGAAATGGCGGAGGATGATCCATTGAAAGTGAAGGCTGGTGGGATGAAATGTGAGTACAAGGGGAACCCTGTCGTGGTTCTGAGCGGAAGGGGAAGGGGTGAGAGCAGAGCTTCCGGTCACCTGTCACTTTGGGGCCAAGTTTCGGCCTGAGTTGCTCCTGTTTTTTTTGGAGCAACTGGTTTAGAATGGAGTATCTTAGAAATTGCAATTCTCTGCATTTAGTTTGCTCCAGTTCTAGTCAGTTAGAACAATTTCACTTTGGAACACAATTTTTTTTCTCAAAATGGGGCGTGTCCGGCCACTTTCGCCTGTTTTCAAAGTTTAGGCAGTGAAACCTTACTCCAAACTATGGGAGACTCATGTACCTCCAGAGAAAGAATCAAAGAAAGTGGATGCTTGTTACAGTAATGTACAAATTACAAAAGACGATAATTAAAGATACATTGGATGAACTTTATCCAGCAGCAAGTTTTGGATTCAGTTCAATACCAAGACAGCGCAAAGTCTATGAGGGGGATAGCAATTCCATATTCATACAGTGAACTGCTTTCAAAAATACCCCAATATAGAATCAGATTCTATATATACCTCAAAACTACCATAAAAATTATCTTTTTTATTTGCATCTCCAGTGGAAATTTCTTTGATTAGAAACACCTCTTTTGGCATTGAAGGGAAAATACCTTTATTGAATTGCATTTCTAGAGTGACACCAGAGTCCGTTTTTAACGAATGTCGTTAGTTTCCAGAAAATGAGAAGATACTGAAGTGGCAGCTTGATTTTATTACTCTGCTGCATTTTGCCACTGGATTCTAAGGTGAAGGAGGTCTGCAGTATTACCAACACCAATAGATCTCGAGCCTTAACCTTACTGATACCTGGACTTGTTTTATCTGTAGTTGCTTTTCATGGTAATGTAAATACAGTTTTGACTCATAATAGCCTGAATAGATACCATCTTCCACTCACAATAACAGTGCAGTAAAGCACCGAGGGATTCCAACAAGTTTGTGGAAAAAGGCGGAACAAAATTTCAGTTCCTTGTCACAATTGTATTTTTTGTTTGTTTTAAAAGGTAAGAGAAGTTGCTTACTATATTTCATGAAATAGTGAATGACATTGCTGAATAAATCCGGTCTGTTTTATTCTGAAGTGGTTATCATCAGCAAACGATGACTTGGCAAGATTAAGACCATTCACACATAATGTAGCTCGGCATTGTCCACGCTGAGGCCCGCAGGTCAAATATGCCCTACAAAACACTTAACCTGGACTGTAGTTATTTTCTTCTGTTTGCATGCCAAGTGTTTCAAACTCCTCGGATCTTGAAGGTTAGAAAAGTTGGTTTGTGACTGCAATAGGTCAATAAGGGCAACTTTTTGCATCCAAGTAGCAGCTTCCAGGCTCAACAAGTTTAAAGAGACAAAGAGATTCAGGAGAGTAGACCAGAGCAAGAGCAAGAGCAAAAATGTAAATGAGGTGCAATTTTTTTGTACAAACAGGATTCAATTTTAACACATCGGACTTAAATATTTTACCATCGGGGAGAGTCTGGATTTTATCTACAAAGGCTGCGATATTTAGCTTAAAGAGCTTTGATATTTTTATTATATGCAGCCTACTGTTGGAGGTATCATCTTTCAGATGAGACGTTAAGAGAGCAGATGGGGCCTCGGTTTAAGTGGACGTAAAAGATTCCATGGCACTATTTTGAAGAACAGCAGGGGAGTTATCCCCGGTGTTCTGGCTAATATTTATCCCTCAGTCAACATAACAAAAAAAAAATGATCTGGTCATCATCACATTACTGTTTGTGGGAGCTTGCTTGTACACAAATTGGCGTTTCCTACCTTACAACAGTGACTACACTTCAAAAAGTACTTCATTGGCTGTAAAGCACTTTGAAACATCCGGTGGTCGTGAAAGGCGCTATATAAATCCAAGTCTTTCTTTCTTATCTTTTACTCAATATTTGGTTACGTAAATCCAACTCCCTGCTCCAAAAGTTTAGACAGCCCTCTTGTTGCTACTATAGTTATGGACAGATTTGCTGGCTAATAAATAGTTGTTTGTGATTAATAAAACTTTTAAACCCATTGCTAGGTGGGATTTTGAGAAGACAGTAATATACCAAAAACTTTAGAAAGACCAGTGCCATATCTGCCATTGAGGGTCACAGTGAGGTTGATGGATGGTCAAAAGCAGGAATGTAATGAGGGTGAAAATGAACTTTATGTTAGCCTGCTGGGCAGATGTTATAGTTTGTTTGTAGAGACAAGTAGGTCAGAGGTGTCCAAGCGGGGAACAGCTGGACACAAGGGTGGACTAGAAATTGGATTTTAATGGCAGTTCACAGCAAACGATATTATTTTAATGGGAAAAGCATGTCAGATAATTGAACTCCTTCACATTGCAGTAATTCTTGTAAGTAAGCTGATGACTGACTTATTGTGTTGTGATAAAATTCAAAATGTAGCACTGTAATAGATGGCTATCAGGGAGTTACAGGGCAATTAGGTTGATTTCAGATGATGTCACAAACTGCACATGTAGCTCTGAATGATTTACAACATCTGCAGCCTGTGATTTATGTAACTGTTCTTAACTCATCCATTGCCATTTAAATATTTTTCTTACCAAGTTAGAACTCCCGCTTTTCTCCTCTGGGATCAAATTTACCACACACTGAGGGGACAAGATTCCTCAATGACAGCCTTAAAAGTGCTCATTGAGGTGAATTTGTTCATCTTTAATCAAGTTCCAAGTAGGAATAAGTACCCAAAATAAAGATGGCCATAATTATTACTACGTTGACATTCTCACTCAGAGAAGCCACAATGATGGCTAATGTAGGCAAAAGATGTGCCATTGCTACAGTGGGAAGTGCTCATCACCGGATGGAGCTAAGCAAATTTATTTTGTATTGACCCCATGCTGCATAAGACTTGAGATGTGTTGCTGCTGATCTTGTGTGCAAAGTTAGAAATTATGCGCCCAAATTTGCCCAGGAGTTGCTCCGTTTTTTTTGGAGCAACTTGATTTTTCTGGACTATCTTAAAAATCCCCATTCTGCACATTCAACTTGCACTAGTGTAAGTGAGTTAGTTAGGATTCTTTTCGTTTCGTTTTTTTTTTCCCCAAAAGGGAGCGTTATCAGCCACCTACACCTGTTTTTGCCCTTCAAGCCAGTTTGGACAGCTAATAGTTGCTCCAAACTAACTTAGGCCAGAGTATGTGGCCACTTGTGGCCGCACAGAAAACCCTTGCGGAGAGTTAAGAAATTAGCGCAGATAGCCAGCGATTTGGGGGGGGGGCGGGGTGAGAAGGGAAGCGGAGAGGACCTTGCAAAGCACTAAACACCTTCACAAACAACGTTCAAGAAGCATAAAAACCATCAATAATAAATAAAAAATAAAGCTTAAGTCCTACCTTCATAACTCGGCCCGGGAAGTCAGCGGGCCTGCCGGTGCACGAGGCCACTCAATGGGGGATAGGTGCGGGTGGGTGGGACGCCCAGGCAGGAGAGCGTGCGCCGGGAACTGGCCACACACAACACACAGCAGGCTGGGCTCACAGAACACGGAGGCTGCAGGAGTCAACTCCAAGGGACTGGTGGACTTCGCTCTCCGAGGACCGCTGACTCTCTCCCTGGCCCCGCCCCCCCCACCCCCAATCAAAACTCTCCTCACTAAAAAGCACAACCATCATTAAATAAAAAATAAAACTCAAGTCCTACCTCAGTGCGGGAGGCCACTCGGCCGGGGATAGGTGTGGGACTCTCTCCTTGACATGCAGCAGCCCAACGCGCGTCGTGGCGCCCCTCGGCTTGGGATAGGGGCAGGACATCGGGTCCCATGCTGCAGAGGAGCTACTGCGCATGCGCGAAACCTCCAGTGCGCATGCGTTGAGCTACCGGCACTTTTGAGCGCAGGGCCCTAGCTCCACCCCGCACTGTGATTGCCATGTCACGCCAAGCACACGGACAGTCGACAGAGTGGGGAAGAATACGGCGATATCTTTTCAGTGCCGTTTTGAGCGTGGAAAGTCGGCGCACCTCAAGCAAGTGTGCAGAAAAAAACCGGAGGGCCAAATTTGGGCCCAAAATATGGTTTTCGCAAGCACCGAAAATCCTCACTTTGAGCACAGAATTCAGTGCAAATAAACTTAAAAAAAAGACTTAGACCAGCAAAAGCGCACAGGTTGGGAAGCTGCTCACTCACTTTATTTTTCTCATGCTATTGTGAAATAGCTTTATATTATTTATCAAATGATCAACAGAATGATCCTGATTTCTTTTAGCTCATGAAATCTTGATCATTATAAATATATATGTATTTATATTTTAGTCTATATATTTGATATTCTTACACGTTTTGACACATTTTGTATCATATTCTTGAATTTGCATAATCAATGCCTTTTCAAGTCCATTTAATCCTAATTTTTCACGTGTTCTAATGAAGACAGCCATATGAAAACGAAGAAAAGGAAAAGGCCAGTTAGACCATCGAGCCCATTGTGGATAACTTCTATACAGCAACAGCCCCATCCACGCACACAGCAGCCACACAACCCCCTAGAACAAACAAAAAAACAGAAAAAACCTTAGGCCTGCTTGGGAAAAACTCTTGAAAATTCCTTTCTGATCCCCAAAGGTGATCAAACAAGTTCCAGGAGACTACAATGAATGACAGATACCTTCTGTATTCAAATCAAGCCAATTATGTCATGGTAAACAAAAGCTTGTTACTGCCCTTATGTTGGGTGATTAACTACATTTCACTGGAATCAACTG
The DNA here is from genome assembly GCF_044704955.1 of Pristiophorus japonicus. Taxonomy (NCBI): domain Eukaryota; kingdom Metazoa; phylum Chordata; class Chondrichthyes; family Pristiophoridae; genus Pristiophorus; species Pristiophorus japonicus. The sequence continues at coordinate 114,314,479 of NC_091986.1, forward strand.
CTTGTGTAAATTTTATACAATTTCATATTACAATAACAAGGCAAAACTAATTGTAACTAATATTTTAGGAAGTGGTTTTAAATCGTAAATGATGCACAAATGTCAGCTGCAGCTCAGTTGATAGAGCCCGCACCCGAGTCAGAAGGTTCTGGGTTCAAGTCCAACTCCAGGGACTTGAGCACAAAAAAGATCTAGGCGGACACTCCAATGCAGTACTGAGGGATTGCTGCACTGTCGGAGGTGCCGTCTTTTGGATGAGACGTTAAACCGAGGCCCCGTTTGCCCTCAGGCGCAAGTAAAAGATCCTATGGTAATATTTCTAAGAAGATCAGGGGAGTTATCCCCTAGCCAATATTTATTTCTCAATCAACATCTCTAAAAGAGATTATCTGGTCATTATCATATTGCTTTTTGTGGGAGCTTGCTGTGCGCAAATTGGCTGTAAAGCACTTTGGGACGCCTTGTTGTTGTGAAACACGCTATATAAATGTAAGTCGTTCATTCTTTTACAAATACAGATTGTCCATCATGGAGGCTTTTATATTACATAGGTGAAGATCACAATGACTTTGTTGTTTGCTAGAGAGTTGATGGTATGTTAACCCTTACCCAGCTGATCCAACCATGATCCAAGATGTTATGTATGTAAATCTGTAATTACCATATCTAACCACCAGAGGGCTTATCCCTGGAGTCCCAAGGATCCCACAATCCCTTGGGAGCACCTGTATATAAGGAGGCCTCACAGGCTGGAGAGGCACTCTCAGATCTGCAATAAAGGACTACGGTCACACTTACTTTGAGCTTGCAGTATTCTAATCTGACTCTTTATCCAAGACATAACACAAGGGATAGAGTTTAAAAGCAGAGAGGTCTTGCTACAGTTGTAAAAGGTATTGGTGAGGCCACACCTGGAATACTGCGTGCAGTTTTGCTTTCCACATTTACGAAAGGATATACTTGCTTTGGAGGCAGTTCAGAGAAGGTTCACTAGGTTGATTCCGGGGATGAGGGGGTTGACTTATGAGGAAAGATTGAGTAGGTTGGGCCTCTACTCATTGGAATTCAGAAGAATGAGGTGATTTTATCGAAACGTATAAGGTTACGAGGGGGCTTGATGAGGTGGATGCAGAGAGGATGCTTCCACTGATGGGAGAGACTAGAACTAGGGGGCAAAATTTTAGAATAAGGGACCGCCCATTTAAAACAGACATGAGGTGAAATTTCTTCTCCGAGGGTTGTAAATCTGCGGAATTCGCTGCCTCAGAGAGCTGTGGAAGCTGGGACATTGAATAAATTTAAGACAGAAATAGACAATTTCTTAAACGATAAGGGGATAAGGGATTATAGGGAGCGGACGGGGAAGTGGAGCTGAGTCCATGATCAGATCAGCCATGATCTTATTGAATGGCGGAGCAGGCTCCAGGGGCCGTATGGCCTACTCCTGTTCCTATTTCTTATGTTCTTACGTAACTCCATATGGTTAGCACACAAAATCAAATACTAGCTTTAAAGATTAACAAGACTAAAATTGATCAGTGGAAAGATTCTTTATCTACTAGTTTATATATTGTGTAATTTTGGGGAAACAAAATTTGGACTGGTTAGCATATGGTGAGTGCTTGAAAGATTCGTCATGGAATGATTAGCTCAGCCTGTTAACTTTGCACTCAGTGATATGCTGCAGTGCAACAGTGCACCTAATGAGTAAACCCTGTAGAAGCTACCATCCATTTTTTTCGAATACATTTATCATCACCAAGTACAGGAGCACGGGTTTGGAAAATCAAGGCACGCTCAGTTAAATAGGGACTTAGACTGTGCTGTGTATATCTTAGATGCTAGGTCCATAGCTCAAGTCTCTCAGGCCTAGAAAACTTTTCACCCAGGCGCTGTGCCGCTAATGACTCCCACTAAATTCCACGGGGGTTTAGTGGCAGCGGTGATCCATAGCGCCCCACTCTGCCGGTGATGACTGTATCATCACCATGCACAGCATGCCGTTATCGCCCGGGAACAAAAATTGCGGAGCGCCCCCTGAAGCTGCGCTGGGCAATGCCAGCGACAGCTTTGAAGGACGTGAACCGGGCTGCAGGCCACTCGTGGGGCAACACTTAAAGGGGAGGTGGCAGCAATTTAAGAAAAAAATCTATTGATTTTTCAGAGTGCCCTGTTGCCGCTTTCAATGCAGGATCCGTGCCACGATCAGCTGTGGGCTGTTGGCACCACACCCCCACGATCCAGGGAGGACCATTTTTCCAGTGCAGAGTTTGCAGCTTGGGCCCTTTCCTTTAATGTCTGTAAAGGACCTACATTTGTCTTTACTAATCTTTTTTATTTTTACGTACTTGTTGAAACTTTTGCAGTCGGTTTTTATGTTCCTTGCAAGTTTACTCTCTTTTTCCCCTCTTAATCAATCTCTTGGTCCTTTTTTGCTGAATTCTAAACTGCTCCCAATCCTCAGGCTTGCTACTTTTTCTGGCAACTTTGTATAGCTCCTCTTTGGATCTAATACTATCCTTAATTTCTTTTGTTAGCCATGGTTGGGCCACTTTTCCTTTTGTGTTTTTACGCCAGAAAGGAATGTATAGCTGTTGCAATTCGTGCATTCATTCCTTAAATATTAGCCATTGCCTATTCACCACCATGCCTTTTAATGAATCTGCCCAATCTATCATAGCCAATTCATTCCTCATATTTTCGTAGTTTCCTTTGTTTAGATTTAGGACCCTAGTTTCGGATTGGACTACTTCACTTTCCATCTTAAGAAATTTTCTTTCAAATTGAGTTAGCACACTCCCATAAAAACTGTTTGTATTTCCAGCACAACAACTTGTATTTATATAGCACCTTTAATGTAGTAAAACGTGCTACGACGCTTCGCAGCAGTGTTATAAAAAAATAATTTGACACCAAGCTACATAAGGAAATATTAGCGCAGGTGACCAAAAGCTTGGTCAAAGGGGTAGGTTTTAAGGCGCGTCTTAAAGGAGGAGAGTTAGAGAGGCGGAAAGGTTTAGGTAGGGAATTCCAGAGCTTAGGGCCTTGGCAACTGAAGGTACCAAACCAATAGTGGAGCGATTAAAATCAGGAAATCTCAAGAGGCCAGAACTTGAGGAGCATAGATATCACGGAGGGTTTTTAGGGCTGGAGGAGATACATAGGGAGGGGCGAGACAATAGAGGGACTTGAAAACAAGGATGAGAATTTTAAAATCAAGACGTTGCTTAACAAGGAGCCCATTTCAGTCAGCAAACACAGGGGTGAATAGAAACAAAGAAAATAGGTGCAGGAGCAGGCCATTCAGCCCTTCAAGCCTGCACCACCATTCAATATGATCATGGCTGATCATGCAACTTCAGTACCCCATTCCTGCTTTCTCTCCATACCCTCTGATCCCTTTAGCCGTAAGAGCCACATCTAACTCCCTTTTGAATATATCTAAAAAATTGGCCTCAACAACCTTCTATGGTTGAGAATTCCACAAGTTCACAATTCTTTGCGTGAAGAAGTTTCTTCTCATCTCATTCCTAAATGGCTTACCCCTTATCCTGAGACGTCTCCAACATCGGGAGCAGTCTTCCTGCATCTAACCTGTCCAATCCCATCAGAATTTTATATGTTTCTATGAGATCCCCTTTCATTCTTCTAAATTCCAGTGAATATAAGCCTAGTCGATCCAGTCTTTCTTCAAATGTCAGTCCCGCCATCCCAGGAATCAGTCTGGTGAACCTTCGCTGCACTCCCTCAATAGCAAGAATGTCCTTCCTCAGATTAGGAGACCAAAACAGTACACAATATTCAAGGTGTGGCCTCACCAAGACCCTGTACAACTGCAGTAAGACCTGCCTGCTCTTATACTCAATTCCTCTCACTATGAAGGCCAACATGCCATTTGCCTTCTTCACAACCTTCTGTACCTGCATGCCAACTTTCAATGACTGATATACCATGACCCCCAGGTCTCGTTGCACCTTCCCTTTTCCTAATCAGTCACTATTCAGATCATATTCTGCCTTCCTGTTTTTGCCACCAAAGTGGATAACCTCATTTATCTACATTATACTGCATATGCAATGCATTTTCCCACTCACCTAAACTTTCCAAGTCACACTGCAGCCTCTTAGCATCCTCCTCACAGCTCACACTGTGTCATCTGCAAACTTGGAGATATTACATTCAATTCCTTCGTCTAAATCATTAATGTATATTGTAAATAGCTGGGGTCTCAGCATTGAACCTTGCGGTACCCCACTAGTCACTGCCTGCCATTCTGAAAAGGACCCGTTTATTCCTACTCTTTGCTTCCTATCTGCCAACCAGTTCGCTATCCATGTCAATACATTACCCCCATTACCATGTGCTTTAATTTTGCACACTAATCTCGTGTGTGGGACCTTGTCAAAAGCCTTTTGAAAGTCCAAATACACCACAACCACTGGTTTTCCCTTGTCCACTCTACCAGTTACATCCTCAAAAAATTTTAGAAGATTTGTCAAGCAGGATTTCCCTTTCATAAATCCATGCTGATTTGGACTGATCCTGTCACTGCTTTCCAAATGCACTGTTATTATATCTTTAATAATTGATACCAACATTTTCCCCACTACTGATGTCAGGCTAACCGATGAATAATTCCCTGTTTTCTCTCTCACTCCTTTTTTTAAAAAGTGGGTTACATTAGCTACCCTCCAATCCATAGGAACTGATCCAGAGTCTAAAGAATGTTGGAAAATGACCAATGCATCCATTATTTCTAGGGCCACTTCCTTAAGTACTCTGGGATGCAGACTATCAGGCCCCGGGGATTTATCGGCCTTCAATCCCATCAATTTCCCTAACACAATTTCCTGACTAAAAAAAGATTTCCTTCAGTTCCTCCTCGCTGGACTCTAGGTCCCCAAGTATTTCTGGAAGGTTATTGGTGTCTTTCTTCGTGAAGACAGAACCAAAGTATTTGTTCAATTGGTCTGCCATTTCTTTGTTCCACATTATAAATTCACCTGATTCTGACTGCAAGAGACCTACATTAGTCTTCACTAATCTTTTTCTCTTCACATATCTATAGAAGCTTTTGCAGTCAGTTTTTATGTTCCCAGCAAGCTTCCTCTCATACTCTATTTCCCCCCTCCTAATTAAACCCTTTGTCCTCCTCTGCTGAATTCTAAATTTCTCCCAGTCCTCAGTTTTGCTGTTTTTTCTGGCCAATTTATATGCCTCTTCCTATCTGCCAACCAGTTCGCTATCCATGTCAATACCCTAATTTCTCTCGTTAGCCACAGTTGAGCCAACTTTCCCATTTTATTTTTTACGCCAGACAGGGATGTACAATTTTTGAAGTTCATCCATGTGATCTTTAAATGTCTGCCATTGCCTATCCACCATCAACCTTTTAAGTATCATTCACCAGTCTATCCTAGCCAATTCACGTCTCATACCATCGAAGTTACCTTTCTTTAAGTTCAAGACCCTAGTCTCTGAATTAACTGTGTCACTCTCCATCTTAATAAAGAATTCTACCATATTATGGTCACTCTTCCCCACGGGATGTCACATAACAAGATTATTAATTAATCCTCTCTCATTACACAACACCCTTACACACTCCAGGAAATCCTCCTCCACCGTATTGCTACCAGTTTGGTTAGCCCAATCTATATGTAGATTAAAGTCACCCATGATAACTACTGTACCTTTATTGCACGCATCCCTAATTTCCTGTTTGTTGTCATCCCGAACCTCACTACTACTGTTTGGTGGTCTGTACACAACTCCCACTAGCGGTTTCTGCCCTTTGGCGTTCCGCAGCTCTACCCATACAGATTCCACATCATCCAAGCTAATGTCCTTCCTTACTCTTTAACCAGTAACGCTACCCCACCTCCTTTTCCTTTCTGTCTATCCTTCGTGAATATTGAATACCCCTGGATGTTGAGTTCCCAGCCTTGGTCACCCTGGAGCCTTGTTTCCGTAATCCCAATTACATCATATCCGTTAACAGCTGTCTGCGCAGTTAATTCATCCACCTTATTACGAATGTTCCTCACAGAGCCTTCAGGCTTTTTTTTTTAAAAACACTCTTTGTCCTTTTAGAATTATGGTGTAATGTGGCCCTTTTTGATTTTTGCCTTTGATTTCTCTGCCCTCCACTTTTACTTATCTCCTTTCTACCTTTTGTTTCTGCCCCCATTTTACTTCCCTCTGTCTCCTTGCATAGATTCCCACCCCCCCTGCCATATTAGTTTAAACCCTCCCCAATAGCATGAGCAAACACTCGTGCCCAGGTGCAGACCATCCGGTTTGTACTGGTCCCATCTCCGCCAGAATTGGTTCCAATGTCCCAGGAATTTGAATCCCTCCCTCTTGCACCATTCCTCAAGTCACGTATTCATCTTAACTATCCTGCTATTTCTACTCTGACTAGCACGTGGCACTGGTAGAAATCCTGAGATTACTACCTTTGAGGTCCTACTTTTTAAATTTAACTCCTAGCTCCCTAAATTCATCCTGTAGGACCTCATTCCGTTGTTTTACCTATATCATTGGTACCTATATGCACCACGACAACTGGCAGTTCATCCGCCCCCTCCAGAATGCCCTGAAGCCGCAGGGACTTGGTGCGAGTTTTGGATGACCTCAAGTTTACAGAAGGTAGAACGTGGGAGGCCAGCCTGGAGTGCATTGTCAAGTCTACAGCTAACAAAGGCATGGCTGAGGATTTCAGCAGCAGGGGCGGAGTCGGGTAATGACCCAAAGGTGGAAATGTTGTTGCTGTATCTTTCAAATGGGAATAGTCCACTGGGAATACTAATCAACACTGCATTGGCATTCCAAACCAGAGTTAATACCTGGGACCACCAATATCATTATCATCATCATAGGCAGTCTCTCAAAATCGAGGAAGACTTGCTTCCACTCTAAAAGTGAATTCTCAGGTGACTGAACAGTCCAATACGGGAATTACAGTCTCTGTCACAGGTGGGACAGACAGTCGTTGAAGGAAAGGGTGGGTGGGGAGCCTGGTTTGCCGCACGCTCCTTAGCTCCGGCGACAAGACTCGAGGTCAGCGTTCTCCTGGATGCTCTTCCTCCACTTCCGGCGGTCTTTGGCCAGGGACTCCCAGGTGTTGGTGGGGATGTTGCATTTTATCAAGGAGGCTTTGAAGGTGTCCTTGAAATGTTTCCTCTGCCCACCTGGGACTTGCTTGCCATGTAGGAGTTCCAAGTAGAGCGCTTGCTTTGGGAGTCTTGTGTCAGGCATGCGAACAATGTGGCCCACCCAACGGAGCTGGTCGAGTGTGGTCAGTGCTTCAATGCTGGGGATGTTGGTCTGATCGAGGACACCAACGTTGGTGTGCAGTCACGTTGACTTCATCGCAGTCAAGTCCACCTATGGCCCAAGCATCCAAGGCCCCACCCCACTGCTGGCCAAGAAATGGGAGACAATCAAGGACACCGAGGCAGTCAGGACCCACTGGAAGGAGCACTTCGAAGATCTCCTTAACAGAGACTCTGCCTTTGACAGGAGTGTCCTCAACTCCATCCCACAGCATGGTACCCGCCACCATCTCAGCAAAACTCCAGCCCTGCACGAGGTAGAAAAGGCCATCCCTCAGCTCAAGAACAACAAAGCATCGGGTGCGGATAGAAACCCCGCTGAGGCACTACTGGCACGAATGCATGGCCTCATCTCTCTCATCTGGAAGGAGAGTATGCCGGGAGATCTCAGAGATGAAGTAATTATGACCATTTTTGCAAAAAGGGGACAAGTCCGACTGCGGCAACTACAGAGGAACCTCCCTATCAGCCACTGGGAAAATCATCGCTAGAATCCTCCTCAGCCGTCTTCTCCCTGTGGCTGAGGAGCTTCTCCCAGAGTCACAGTGTGGATTCCGTCCAATACAGGGTACAACAGACATGATCTTTACAATATGACAACTGCAAGACAAATTCAGGGGACAGCACCAATTCTTGTACAAGGCCTTCTTTGACGGTACAAAGGCCTTTGACACTGTCAACTATGGAGTGTCCTCCTCCATTCCGGCTGCCCCCCAAAATTTTGCGCCATCCTCTGTTTGCTCTACGGCAACATGCTGGCCGTGATCCTGACCACCACAGACCCAATCCACGTCCCGACCAGGGTCGAACAGGATTGCATCATCGCGTCAACCCTTTTCTCGATCTTCCTCACTGCAATACTCCACCTCACACTCAACAAGCTCCCTGCTGGAGTGGAATTAAACTACAGAACCAGTGGGAACTTGTTCAACGTTCGTCGTCTCCAGATCCAAGACCGTCCCATCCTCCGTCGTCAATCTACAGTAGGCGGATGATGCTTGCATCTGCGCACATTCAGAGGCTGAACTCCAAGTCATAGTCAACACCTTCACTGACGCATAGGAAAGCATGGGCCTTACACACTAAACATCCGTAAGACAAAGGTCCTCCACCAACCTGACCCCATCACACAACACTGCCCCTCAATCATCAAGATCCACGGCACGGCCTTAGACAACGTGGACCACTTTCCATACTTCGGGAGCCTATCATCAGCAAGGGCAAACATCGACGACGAGGTTCAACATCGTCTCCAGTGCGCCAGCGCAGCTTTCGGGCACCTGAGGAAGAGAGTGTTCGAAGATCAGGCCCTCAAATCTGACACCAAGCTTATGGTCTACAGGGCTGTAGTGATACCCGCCCTCAAGTATGGCTCAGAGATGTGGACCATATACAGTAGACACCTCAAATCACTGGAGAAATACCACCAACGATGTCTCCGCCAGATCCTGCGAATCCCCTGGGAGGACAGACGCACCACCAATATCATGTGACTACTCTAAATAGGCTAGTCTCATTGACATAGATGGACAGAGTAGATCTGGCATAGAAAGGAGATTTATAGGAGAAGGGTCGACCCACTTCCCATCCATTGACACCAGTCTGAATATCCTGCGGGGTATACTATAAGAAATGTTAAGTGCTGTAACTGATAAGTCAATAAGTATTTATGCAAGTCTGAGAGACCCTTCCCTCCAAATGATTCTGTATTTCTGAAGTAGTTATCTTTCTCCTCACAGAAACAGCTGATGAAGGAAATTTAATATGCAGCATTTTGGAGAGGATACTTTGAGAGATAATCACGATTGAATAAAATTGAAACATGGAAGTTATCAAACTAGAAAGATGCATCTCTAATGATTCAACAAATCCATCATAATTGTCCCATTATAATTGGCATGATTAATCATTTCGCATTCATCGCCCCAAATATTAATACTGCTTCATACCTCAAGGTGACTTGAAAGACATACAAGAATGGGATCAAAGACTAGAGCTGTAGAAATTGAAATGGCTTCATCACAATAGAACTTATAACCAGGGCCTATTCTCATCAATCCCCTCTGTTGGGAAATCATATCATTATAGACGGTCCCTCGAACGAGGATGACTTGCTTCCACGAGTTCACAGGTGCTTGAATGAAGGACCCGATGTTCCAATCCTGAACTCCAATTGGGGGTGTGGAAGATGCCTGTGCGTGAATTTTTTTAACGTGTGGAAATACTTACACAAGGAATAACCTCTCAGGATATTGTGACATTATGCCATTAGCAACCCCATATGACCATTCTCAATCCTGCAGAATATAAAGAGTCACCCCACCATTGGCATCAGTTTGCCCCGCCCAGCCCATGCCAAACTACTTCAGAGGTATAAACAAGGTATTTTTCTGCAGAATCAAGATCCGACAAAGAGCAAAGTAAAAATTAGCTACAAACAGTGGCATAATCCAGAAAGGAGTATGTAGACTAATATGGTATGAAACTGGTGCTGTAAATTTTTCTGATGAAGCAATATCAGTAAATATTTGGATTAAGATTCTATTTTGAACGCAGAGTGACCAGATCATTATAATTCTACAAAATAGAAATTAATGGGAAGTGGCATGTGAATTCTATATTGGAATGAGTTAAGCTAAAAATAACTTGCATTCATATAGCACTTTACCACATTCAAAGGATTATTTATAAAGTGTAGTTTTGTTATGTTGGTAAATAGTCATCTAAGAAAATATGGAAAATAATTACAATTATGTAAAGACATCAAATATAACAAAGTTAATGTTTCACATTAATGCATATATTAGAATACATGTGCAGCGTCAAGAATCCAGAACCCTTGGGACAGAGGCAGTTCCGGATTCCGGACTTTTGATCGTCTTTCTGGCGTCATAAATCTGGAAACACCCGAGCCGAAGTTCGGGTATTTCCGGATTTCGGAACATCAGAAGGGGGGGCCCACCAGCGAGAAGGTGTTTGGGCGGGCCCGCCGAAGGTGGTGTTCGGCCCAGCGGGTTCCATCGCAGAGGTGGTGTTCGGGCAGGCCGGCAAGGAGGCCCCAAGGTAAAGGGCAGCGGCGGTGGCGAGGTGAGCGGTGGCGGGGCAAGGCCAGAGGTCGGGCAGCGACAGGGCCCCAAGGGCAAAGATTTGGCAGATGGAGTATAATGTGGAAAAATGTGAGGATATCCACTTTGGCAGAAAAAAAAGAGCAAATTATAATTTAAATGGAGAAGAATTGCTAAGTATTGCAGTACAGAGAGACCTGGGGGTCCTTGTGCATGAAACACAAAAAGTTAGTGTGCAGGTACAGCAAGTAATCAGGAAGGCAAATGGAATGTTGGCCTTTATTGCAAGGGGGATGGAGTATAAAAGCAGATGATAAGTCCTGCTACAACTGTACAGGGTATTGGTGAGCCGACATCTGGAGTACTGCATACAGTTTTGGTCTCCGTATTTAAGGAAGGATATACTTGCATTGGAGGCTGTTCAGAGAAAGTTCACTAGATTGATTCCGGAGATGAGGGGGTTGACTTACGAAGATAGGTTGAGCCTATACTCATTTGAGTTCAGAAGAATGAGAGGTGATCTTATCGAAACATATAAGATAATGAGGGGACTCGACAAGGTGGATGCAGAGAGGATATTTCCACTCATAGGGGAAACTAAAACTAGGGGACATAGTCTGAGAATAAGGGGCCATCCATTTAAAACTGGGATGAGGAGGAATTTCTTCTCTCAGAGGGTTGTAAATCTGTGGAATTCTCTGCTCCAGAGAGCTGTGGAGGATGGATCATTGAATATATTTAAGGCGGAGATAGACAGATTTTTGAGCGATAAGGGAATAAAGGGTTATGGGGAGCGGGCAGGGATGTGGAGCTGGTCCATGATCAGACCAGCCATGATCTTATTAAATGGGGGAGCAGGCTCGAGGGGCCAAATGGCCTACTCCTGCTCCTATTTCTTATGTTCTTACATCAAATATCGAGAGTTGAATACTGCAGAAAGCCGAGGAGTATAAAAAGTGCATTGGTGAAATTTAAAAGGAAATTAAGAAAGCAGAGAGAGCATGAAAAAAATCTTGGAAAATAAAATCAAGGGAAACCCAAAGATGGTTTATAAATACATAAGAGCAAGAGGATAACTAAGGAAAGTGTAGGGCCTATTAGAGAACAAAAAAGTAACTTGTGTTGAGGTGAAAGATGTGATATGGTTCTTAATGATTACTTTGCGCCTGTCTTCACAAGAGAGACGATCGATGCAGACATTGTAATCAATGAGGAGGTATGTGAAATATTAGATGAGATAAACATAGAGAGTAAATATTAATGGGTTAGGATCTTTGAAAGTAAATAAATCCCCAGGCTCGGATGAAACGTATCCCAGGCTGTTAAGAGAAGCAAGGGAGGAAATAGCAGAGATACTGACCAGCATTCTCCAATCCTCTCTGGTTGAAGGCGTGGTTCTGGAGGATTGTTAACATTGTACCGTTGTTTAAAAAGGGAGAAATGGATTGACAGAGTATCATCATAGTCCCTCAAAATCGAGGAAGACTTGCTTCCACTCTAAAAGTGAGTTCTCAGGTGACTATACAGTCCAATACGGGAATTACAATCTCTGTCATAGGTGGGACAGACAGTCGTTGGAGGAAAGGGTGGGTGGGTGGATCGTCTGGTTTTCCACACGCTCATTCCACTGTCTGCGTTTGGTTTCAGCATGCTTTCGGCGATGAGACTCTAGGTGCTCAGCGCCTTCCCGGATGCTCTTCCTCCACTTAGGCCAGGGATTCCCAGGTGCCGGTGGGGATATTGCATTTTATCAAGGAGGCTTTGAGGGTGCCCTTGAAATGTTTCCTCTGCCCACCTGGAGCTCGCTTGCCGCGTAGGAGTTCAGAGTAGAGCGCTTGCTTTGGGAGTATTGTGTCAGACAGGCGGACAACGTAGCCTGCCCAATGGAGCTGGTCAAATGTGGTCAGTGCTTCGATGCTGGGGATGTTGGCCTCATCGAGAACACTGACATTGGTGCGTCTATCCTCCCAGTGGATTTGCAGGATCTTGCGAAGGCAGCGCTGGTGGTACTTCTCCAGCACTTTGAGTTGTCTGCTGTACATAGTCCACATCTCAGCCATATAGGAGGGCGGGCTAGCAGTGTGCCAGCGCAGCCTTCGGTTGCCTGAGGAAGATAGTGTTTGAAGACCAGGACCTCAAATCTGGCACCAAGTTTATGTTCTACAGGGCAGTAGTGATACCCGCCCTCTTGACAGAGCAATTACAGGCCAGTCAGCCTAATCTTGGTGATGGACAGATTTGAAAAAGCTCTGGGGGACAGTACAATGGTCATTTAGAAAGGTACGGATTAATCAATGATAGTAAGAAACATAGTGTGGTGTATGTAGCACACAAATCACTGACTCCACACGGCCTGGTGTAAATCTAACTACTGTGACCTTCATCCTTTATTGTTCAGCTCCAGAGTGCCTCTCAGGTGTGGTGGTCAGCCTTTTATATTGCCTGTTGCAGGTACTTCCAAGTTTCCCACCACAGTGCCCTCTGTGGTATACCATTGTGTTTATATTACATTTAAGGTACCAGGACGATACACACATCAGTACATAACATCACACTTGTCCAACGGAAGGCAGGTAGGCATAGACAGTGCGTTAGTATGGTACATGTTATCTGGTACATTAACTAGTTATTGACTGGTAACGGATCCCTGATTTCCTTGTTAGCTCTCATCATTAATTGTACTTCGTATCCATTATTTTACACAAATGCAGTGGCCATTCAGCATTAAAATATTAATTATTATAAATTCGCCACCTCACATTAACATAGCTCATTTTAGACTCGCTCTGCCTTACAGAAGTCCTTTGTGGGGACCACCACATGGTAAGGCCCTTTTAAGACTCCCGGGTGCATTTCCTTTTTAAGGCGCCATCTTTGATGCAGGAGGATTCCACGAGGCTTCTCCTTGGGCGCCGCCATCTTTGATGGTCTGCTGTTCTGGACCGAGGCCGCCGCCATCCAGATGCCCTCCGCCGCCGCTGCCACCTGACTTGTCGCCTCTCCAGCGGCCGTCGTGGCCTCCCCAGCGGCCACACTTGCTGCCTCCCCCGCGGCCTCCGTAGCAGCCTTCCCTGCGGCCGCCGTGGCCACCAACCTCCAGCTGCTGCCGCCGCCTGACTCTCCCTGTGCATGGGCCCCTCCGCTCCGCCGGCCATCCTGGATCCCTCGCACCCCGCCTGAAGCGCCCCGCCGGCTCACCCCGCCCCATCCCGCCCCGCCGGCTCAGCCCCCACTAGGCCCCTCTCTGCAGGGCTGCTTGCCTGTGGGGGCTGAGGCTGCAGGATCTCTGTGTGAGGTCCGGGGCTGGGGCTTGCTCTGCTTGCCTGTGAGTGGATTGAGGCTGCAGCTCCAGCTCGGTCGGCGCTGCTCTCTGGGAACCCGAGGCACGGCAGCACCCCGGGGAGCAGCAGCTTGTGGAGTGGTGAAGTCTTCCCAGCTCCCACGGACCATCCCCATCCACCTCCGGCCGAGGAGTGTCGGCCCATCGCCTACAATGACCCACAAAGGTAAATTGTGCGTCTCGTCCCCGTGGGATACCTGCACCATCGCTCTGCCAAGTAGGTACGCAGCTTCACCGTGACCGGGACCAGCTTGGGTCGTGTAGCTGGGTTAATCCGCAGTTTATCAAAAGTTCTCCGACTCATCAACGACGGACCCGAGCCCGTGTCCACTTCCATAGTCACAGGGACTCCGTTGATTTTTACTTCCCTTATCACTGGGGGCAAATCGTCGGTACACATGTACAGTCCAAACACCTCATCTTCTTCTGCCTGCTCCTCACTGAACAGTGGATCATCCCCCATCTCCTCAGCTACATGGTGAGTCCGATTTCTTTTACACATACGCTGAAGGTGGCCTTTAACGTGGCAGGTATTGCACATGTACTCTGCAAACCTGCACTGGTGAGCCCCATGGCTTCCTCCACAGCGCCAGCATGGTGCTGCTTGATTGCCCCCCCTCAGCGGACTCAAAGAGTTCCAGGACCCCGAGGTCCGTGCTCTCTGCCCCGGGCAGAGCCACGTTCTGCAGGTTTGTCCGTGGTGGGCGCTATCCTGTGGACAGTGCCTGCCAGGTTCGAGACTGTGTGGATTATTTGCTTGGTGCTGCAAGTCGAGGTCATATGTGCCCGGCTGATGGTGATGGCCTTTGTCAGAGTGACTGTGGGTTCAGTGGCCAGCAGCTTGTGAAGGAGGCCCTCATGGCCAATCCCCATAACGAAAACGTCCCGTAACGCCTCGTCAAGGTGTGCCCTAAAATCACACGGCGCCGCGAGTCTCCTGAGGTCCGCAGCATCCTGGCCCTCAGGTCCTGGCCCTCAGGTCTGCAGTGATGGTAAAATTTGTATATGGCCGTGAGGATGCTCTCCTTCGGTTTCAACTGGTCACAAATGAGTTCAGTCAGCTCCTCGTATGACTTGTCCCTGGTGCTCCCGGGTGCCAGCAAATCCCTGACGAGACAGTAAACCTCATCTCCACAACTGGAGAGCAATACCGCCTTACGCTTATCTCTCATTGCGTCCGTGTCCTCTGTCAGGTCGTTTGCTGTGAAGTAATACTCGAGCCTTTCCTTAAAGGCCTCCTAATCATTGCCCACGGTAAAATCCTTTAGCGAGCCCAGAGTAGCCATGGTTGCGTGGAGTTCGTCCACTTCCTTGTCGCCAATGTGGTGTATGTAGCACACAAATCACTGACTCCACACGGCCTGGTGTAAATCTAACTGCTGTGACCTTCGTACTTCATTGTTCAGCTCCAGAGTGCCTCTCAGGTGTGGTGGTCAGCCTTTTATATTGCCTGTTGCAGGTACTTCCAGGTTTCCCACCACAGCGCCCTCTGTGGTGTACCATTGTGTTTATATCACATTTAAGGTACCAGGATGATATACACATCAATACATAACACAGAAACATGGAAAATAGGTGCACAAGTAGGCCATTCGGCCCTTCGAGCCTGCACCACCATTCAATAAGATCATGGCTCGTCATTCATCTCAGTATCCCTTTCCTGCTTTCTCTCCATACCCGTTGATCCCTTTAGCCGTAAGGGCCATATATAACTCCCTCTTGAATATATCCAATGAACTGGCATCAACAACTCTCTGCGGCAGGGAATTCCATAGGTTAACAACTCTCTGAGTGAAGAAGTTTCTTCTCATCTCCTAAATGGCCTGTCCCTTATCATAAGACTGTGTCCCCTGGTTCTGGACTTCCCCAACATCCGGAACATTCTTCCCGCATCTAACCTATCCCGTCCCGTCAGAATCTTATACGTTTCTATGAGATCCCCTTCTCAACTCCAGTGTATAAAGGCCCAGTTGATCCAGTCTCTCCTTACATGTCAGTCCAGCCATCCCGGGAATCAGTCTGGTGAACCTTCACTGCACTCCCTCAATAGCAAGAATGTCCTTCCTCAGATTAGGACACCAAAACTGAACACAATACTCCAGGTGAGGCCTCACCAAGGCCCTGCACAACTGCAGTAAGACCTCCCTGCTCCTATACTCAAAACCCCTAGCTATGAAGGCCAACATATCATTTGCCTTCTTCACTGCCTGCTGTACCTGCATGCCAACTTTCAATGACTGATGTATCATGACACCCAGGTCTCGTTGCACCTCCCCTTTTCCTAATCTGCCACCATTCAGATAATATTCCACCTTCGTCTTTTTGCCCCCAAAGTGGATAACCTCACATTTATCCACATTATACTGCATCTGCCATGTATTTGCCCACTCGCCTTACCTGTCCAAGTCACCCTGCAGCCTTTTAGCGTCCTCCTCACAGCTTACACCGCCACCCAGCTTACTGTCATCTGCAAACTTGGAGATATTACACTCAATTCCCTCATCCAAATCATTAATGTACAGGCAACTCTCGATTATCCGTAAACGGATCGAACAGAGAACCGTCTGCAACGGCACTATTAAAAACTGTGATTCTGTCCTATGTACAGCTGCATACGACTATTAAACCCACCCCACACACAGTCCTCCTGCGCTGATCACTTTCTGCACCTGTCCACCCGGCCTCGGGGTTAAGTAAAGCCGAGACTCATTTGACCTCTAGCGGTTGAAGCCTTTAGACTGGCCATTTCACCCTTCAGCCACGCCGCTGGGACTGATCGCGGCACTAGCAGGGAATGACCTCGCGTTTCTCGGCAGGATCTGGGGACCCTGCATGCTGGCACCATCCGGCTTGTCTGTGCTCTTTCTCTGCCGACTGATGACTGCCGAAGGATTAGGGATTAGGCTAGTCGAGTTGGTGATCTAACTAGTTTCAACATTGATTTGAGGGAAGGGTCGTTGACTCCAGGAAGTTAATCTAGCATTAAAGTATAAAATTGGGACCCAAACATTCTCGGCAAGTACGTGCACTCGCTGTAGCGGCAAAATTGTTTACCCGGAATAGCCCGATCCCCGAGGGCCCCGGATAATCGAGAGTTGCCTGTATATTGTAAATAGCCCAGCACTGAGCTCTGCGGCACCCCACTAATCACTGCCTGCTATTCTGAAAAGGACCCGTTTATCCCGACTCTCTGCTTCCTATCTGCCAACCAGTTCTCTATCCACGTCAGTACATTACCCCCAATACCATGTGCTTTGAGTTTGCGCACCAACCTCATGTGGGACCTTGTCAAAAGCCTTTTGAAAGTCCAAATACACCACATCCACTGGTTCTCCCTTGTCCACTCTACCAGTTGCATCCTCAAAAAATTCTAGAAGATTTGACAAGCAGGATTTCCCTTTCATAAACCCATTGTTACTTGGATAGATCCTGTCACTGCTTTCCAAATGTGCTGCTATTTCATCTTTAATAATTGATTCCAACATTTTCCCCATTACTGTCAGGCTAACCGGTCTATAATTACCCGTTTTCTCTCTCCCTCCCCTTCTTAAAAAGTGGTGTTACATTAGCTACCCTCCAGTCCATAGGAACTGATCCAGAGTCGATAGACTGTTGGAAAATGATCACCAATGCATCCACTATTTCCAGGTCTACTTCCTTAAGTACTCTGGGATGCAGACCATCAGGCCCCGGGGATTAATCGGCCTTCAATCCCATCAATTTCCCTAACACAATTTCCCACCTAATAAGGATTTCCTTCAGTTCCTCCTTCTCACTAGATCCTCAGTCCCCTAGTATTTCCAGAAGGTTATTTGTCGTGAAGACAGAACCAAAGTATTTGTTTAATTGGTCCGCCATTTCTTTGTTCCCCATTATAAATTCACCTGAATCTGACTGCAAGGGACCTACGTTTGTTTTCACTAATCTTTTTCTCTTCACATATCTATAGAAGCTTTTGCAGTCAGTTTTTATGTTCCCGGCAAGCTTCCCCTCATACTCTATTTTTACCCTCCTAATTAAACCCTTTGTCCTCCTCTGCTGTATTATAAAATTCTCCCAGTCCTCAGGTTTGCTGCTTTTTCTGGCCAATTTATATGCCTCTTGCTTGGATTAAACACTATCTTTAATTTCCCTTGTTCGCCACAGTTGAGTCACCTTCCCTGTTTTATTTTTACTCCAGACAGGGAGGTATAATTGTTGAGGTTCATCCATGTGATCTTTAAATGTTTGGCATTGCCTATCCACCATCAACCCTTTAAGTATCACTCGCCAGTTTATTCTCGCCAATTCACGTCTCATACCATCGAAGTTACCTTTCCTTAAGTTCAGGACCCGAGTCTCTGAATTAACTGTCGCTCTCCATCTTAATAAAGAATTCTAACATATTATGGTCACTCTTCCCCAAGGGGCCTCGCACAACAAGATTGCTAATTAGCCCGTTCTCATTACACATCACCCAGTCTAGGATGGCCAGCCCGCTAGTTGGTTCCTCGACATATTGGTCGAGAAAACCATCGCTAATACACTCCAGGAAATCCTCCTCCACCACATGGCTACCATAGGCTCGGGAAGTGTGTTGGAGAGGCCTATAAAAAGGCCCAACGCATCGCTGAGGCTCGGGAATTCGTGGTGAGTCGGAGAGGCTCGGGAGGTGCGTCGGAGAGGCCTATAAAAAGGCCCAACGCGTCGCTGAGGCTCGGGAGCTCATGGTGAGTCGGAGAGGCGTGCTTGTGCAGCTACAGGGAGAAGGCAAAAAAGTAGAAAGAAATCGAAAGGTGATGTCACAGCCAAGGGGGTAAGTGATTGGTAAGTAGTTTTTCTTTTTCTTTCTTTATCAGTAAGTAACCTTTTAGCATTGTTGTTGCCCAATTAAGTTAATCCAAGGGTTAAGTCATGGCAGGAGAGCTCGGACACGTGTTATGCTCCTCCTGTACTATGTGGGAACTCAGGGACACTTCCGGTATCCCTGACAACGTGTGCGGGATGTGTATCCGCCTGCAGATCCTGACAGACCGCATTGCGGCACTGAAGCTGCGGGTGGATGAACTCTGGAGCATGCACGATGCTGAAAATGACGTGAATAGCATGTTTAGCGAGTTGGTCATACCGCAGGTAAAGGGTACAGAGCCATATAGGGAACGGGTGACCAACAGGAAGAGCAGTGCAAGGAAGGTCGTGCAGAGGTCCCCTGCGATCATCCCCCTGCAAAACAGATACACTGCTTTGGGTACTGTTGAGGGGGATGACGGCAGCAGCCAAGTTCATGGCACCGTGGCTGGCTCTGCTGCACAGGAGGGCAGGAAAAAGAGTGGGAGAGCGATAGTGATAGGGGATTCAATTGTAAGAGGATTGGATAGGTGTTTCTGTGGCCGCAACCGAGACTCCAGGATGGTATGTTGCCTCCCTGGTGCAAGGGTCAAGGATGTCTCGGAGCGGGTGCAGGACATTCTGAAAAGGGAGGGTGAACAGCCAGCTGTCGTGGTGCATATAGGTACCAACGATATAGGTAAAAAACAGGATGAGGTCCTACAAGACGAATTTAGGGAGCTAGGAGCTAAATTAAAAAGTAGGACCTCAAAAGTAGTAATCTCAGGATTGCTACCAGTGCCACATGCTGGTCAGAGTAGGAATCGCAGGATAGCTCAGTTGAATACGTGGCTTGAGGAGTGGTGCAGAAGGGAGGGATTCAAAATCCTGGGGCATTGGAACCGGTTCAGTGGGAGGTGGGACCAGCACAAACCGGATGGTCTACACCTGGGCAGGACCGGGACCAATGTCCTCGGGGGAGTGTTTGCTCGTGCTGTTGGGGAGGAGTTAAACTAATATGGCAGGGGGATGGGAACCTATGCAGGGAGGAAGAGGAAAATAAAAGGGAGACAGAGACAAAAGATAGAAATGAGCATAGTAAAAGTGGAGGGCAGAGAAACCCAAGGCAAAAAACAAAAAGGGCCACATTACAGCAAAATTCTAAAGGGGCAAAGTGTGTTCAAAAGACAAGCCTGAAGGCTCTGTGCCTCAATGCAAGAAGTATTCGGAATAAGGTGGACGAATTAACTGCGCAGATAGCAGTTAATGGATATGATGGAATTGGCATGGCTCCAGGGTGACCAAGGCTAGGAACTCAACATCCAGGGGTAGTCAACATTTAGGAAGGATAGACAGACAGCAAAAGGAGGCAGGGTGGCATTGCTGGTTAAAGAGGAAATTAATGCAATAGTAAGGAAGGACATTGGCTTGGATGATGTGGAATCGTTATGGGTGGAGCTACAGAATACCAAAGGGCAGAAAATGCTGGTGGGAGTTGTGTACAGGCCACCAAACAGTAATAGTGAGATTGAGGACAGCATCAAACAAGAAATAAGGGATGTGTGCAATAAAGGTACAGCAGTTATCATGGGCAACTTAATTTACATATAGATTGGGCTAACCAAACTGGTAGCAATGCGGTGGAGGAGGATTTCCTGGAGTGTATTAGCGATGGTTTTCTGGACCAATATGTCGAGGAACCAACTAGAGAGCTGGCCATCCTAGACTGGGTGATGTGTAATGAGAAGGGACTAATTAGCAATCTTGTTGTGCGAGGCCCCTTGGGAAAGAGTGACCATAATATGGTAGAATTCTTTATTAAGATGGAGAGTGACACAGTTAATTCAGAAACTAGGGTCCTGAACTTAAGGAAACCTAACTTCGACGGCATGAGGCGTGAATTGGCTAGAATAGACTGGTAAAGGATACTTAAAAGGGTTGACGGTGGATACGAAATGGCAAACATTTTTCGATCACATGGATTAACTTCAACAATTGCACATCCCTGTCTGGAGTAAAAATAAAACGGGGAAGGTGGCTCAACCGTGGCTAACAAGGGAAATTAAGGATAGTGTTAAATCCAAGGAAGAGGCATGTAATAAATTGGCCAGAAAAAGCAGCAAACCTGAGGACTGGGAGAAATTTAGAATTCAGCAGAGGAGGACACAGGGTTTAATTAGGAGGGGGGAAATAGAGTACGAGAGGAAGCTTGCCGGGAACATAAAAACTGACTGCAAAAGCTTCTATAGATATGTGAAGAGAAAAAGATTGGTGAAGACAAACATAGGTCCCATGCAGTCGGACTCAGGTGAATTTATAATGGGGAACAAAGAAATGGCAGACCAATTGAACAAATACTTTTGTTCTGTCTTCACGAAGGAAGAAACAAATAACCTTCCGGATGTACTAGGGGACCGAGGGTCTAGTGAGAAGGAGGAACTGAAGGATATCCTCCTTTGGCGGGAAATTGTGTTGGAGAAATTGATGGGATTGAAGGCCAATAAATCCCCAGGGCCTGATTGTCTGCATCACAGAGTACTTAAGGAAGTGGCCCTAGAAATAGTGGATGCATTGGTGATCAATTTCCAACAGTCTATCGACTCTGGATCAGTTCCTATGGACTGGAGGGTAACTAATGTAACACCACTTTTTCAAAAAGGAGGGAGAGAGAAAACGGGTAATTATAGACCGGTTAGCCTGACATCAGTAATGGGGAAAATGTTGGAATCAATTATTAAGGATGAAATAGCAGTGCATTTAGAAAGCAGTGACAGGATCGGTCCAAGTCAGCATGGATTTATGAAAGGGAAATCATGCTTCACAAATCTTCTGGAACTTTTTGAGGATATAACTAGTAGAGTGGACAAGAGAGAACCAGTGGATGTGGTGTATTTGGACTTTCAAAAGGCCTTTGACAAGGTCCCACATAAGAGATTGGTGTGCAAAATCAAAGCACATGGTATTGGGGGTAATGTACTGACGTGGATAGAGAACTGGTTGGCAGACAGGAAGCAGAGAGTCGGGATAAACGGGTCCTTTTCGGAATGGGAGGCAGTGAGTAGTGGGGTGCCGCAGGGCTCAGTGCTGGGACCCCAGCTATTTACAATATACATTAACGATTTGGATGAAGGAATTGAGTGTAATATCTCCAAGTTTGCAGATTACACTAAACTGGGTGATGGTGTGAGCTGTGAGGAGGATGCTAAGAGGCTGCAGGGTGATTTGGACAGGTTAGGTGAGTGGGCAAATGCATGGCAGATGCAGTATAATGTGGATAAATGTGAGGTTATCCACTTTGGGGGCACAAACACGAAGTCAGATTATCTGAATGGCGGCAGATTAGGAAAAGTGCAGGTGCAACGAGACCTGGGTGTCATGGTTCATCAGTGATTGAAAGTTGGCATGCAGGTACAGCAGGCAGTGAAGGCGGCAAATGGCATGGCTAGGGGATTTGAGTATAAGAGCAAGGAGGTCTTATTGCAATTGTACAGAGCCTTGGTGAGGCCTCACCTGGAATATTGTGTTCAGTTTTGGTCTCCTAATCTGAGGAAGGACGTTCTTGCTATTGAGGGAGTGCAGCGAAGGTTCACCAGACTGATTCCCGGGATGGCTGGACTGACATATGAGGAGAGACTGGATCAACTGGGCCTTTATACACTGGAGTTTAGAAGGATGAGAGGGGATCTCATAGAAACGTAAAAGATTCTGACGGGACAGGACGGGACAGGTTAGATGCGGGAAGAATGTTCCGGATGTTGGGGAAGTCCAGAACCAGGGGACACAGTCTTAGGATAAGGGGTAGGCCATTTAGGACTGAGATGAGGAGAAACTTCTTCACTCAGAGTTGTTAACCTGTGGAATTCCCTGCCGCAGAGAGTTGATGATGCCAGTTCATTGGATATATTCAAGAGGGAGTTAGATATGGCCCTTACGGCTAAAGGGATCAAGGGGTATGGAGAGAAAGCAGGAAAGGGATACTGAGGTGAATGATCAGCCATAATCTTATTGAATCGTGGTGCAGGCTCGAAGGGCCTACTCCTGCACCTATTTTTTATGTTTCTATTCTGGTTAGCCCAATCAATATGTACATTAAAGTTGCCCATGATAACTGCTGTACCTCTATTGCACTCATCCCTAATTTCTTGTTTGATGCTGTCCCCAACCTCATTACTACTGTTTGGTGGTCTGTACACAACTACCACTAGCGTTTTCTGCCTTTTGTTGTTCTGTAGCTCCACCCATATCGTTTCCACATCATCCAAGCTAATGTCCTTCCTTACTATTGCATTAATTTCCTCTGCAACCAGCAATGCCACCCCACCTCCTTTTCCTTTCTATCTATCCTTCCTAAATGTTGAATACCCTTGGATGTTGAGTTCCCAGCCTTGGTCACCCTGGAGCCATATCTCCATGATGCCAATTACATCATACCCGTTAACTGCTATCTGCGCAGTTAATTTGTCCACATGGAATTATTAAGGGAAGGTCCTGTCTGACTAACTTGATTGAATTTTTTGAGGAGGTAACAAGGATGATTGATGAGGGCCGTGCGTTTGATGTCATCTACATGGTTTTTTAGCAAGGCTTTTGATAAGGTCCTACATGGTGGAATGGTCAGAAATGTAAAAACCCATGGGATCCAAGGGAAAGTGCCAAGTTGGATCCAAAATTGGGTCAGTGGCAGGAAGCAAAGAGTAATGGTCGACAGGTGTTTGTGTGACTGGATATCTGTTTCCAGTGGGGTTCCACAGGGCTCAGAACTAGGTCCCTTGCTTTTTGTAGTATACATAAATGATCTAGACTTCAATGACATCGGACTTGGGTAGGTGAGACAACTAGCCCTGGGACTCGGAACATACTTCTCTGGCATAAGTGAGAAGCGAGCGCTACCTGCTGGTTTTAGTGGCTTCTGGACTGTCGTACTTCGATTGCAACATATTTGTGCACTACATATGAACATAAGAAATAGGTGCAGGAGTAGGCCATATGACCCCTCGAGCCTGCTCCGCCATTTAATACAATCATGGCTGATCCGATCATGGACTCAGCTCCACTTCCCTGCCCGCTCCCCATAACCCCCTATTCCCTTATCGTTTCAGAAACTGTCTATTTCTGTCTTAAATTTATTCAATGGCCCAGCTTCCACAGCTCTCTGAGGCAGCGAATTCCATAGATCCACAAGCCTCAGTTAAGAAATTTCTCCTCATCTCAGTTTTAAATGGGCGGCCCCTTATTCTAAGATTATGCCCTCCAGTTCTAGTCTCCTCCATCAGTGGAAACATCCTCTCTGCATCCACCTTGTCAAGCCCCCTCATAATCTTATACGTTTCGATAAGATCACCTCTCATTCTTCTGAATTCCAATGAGCAAGAGGCCCAACCTTTCCTCATAAGTCAACCCCCTCATCTCCGGAATCAACCTAGTGAACCTTCTCTGAACTGCCTCCAAAGCAAGTATATCCTTTCGTAAATATGGAAATCACAACTGCACGCAGTATTCCAGATGTGGCCTCACCAATACCCTGTATGATTGTAGCAAGACTTCCCTACTTTTATACTCCATCCCCTTTGCAATAAAGACCAAGACTCCATTGGCCTTCCTGATCACTTGCTGTACCTGCATATTAACCTACACCATAGAATGAGTTCACATCCACCTTTCTCTACAGGTTGAGTTCCCTGTCTCTGGACAAGATTGAGTGGAGGCAAAGTGCTCGTCCATAGGGAAGAGATTGCGGATGGTAATTACATTCACAGACGAACACCAATTAACTTGCACATTAAAAACCAGAGACCATATTCTGGGGATGGTGCTGGTGGGAAGGAACTTGGACCATTTAAATGTAAACGGGACTGTGTTTGGTTCTTTTTACACACATACCATCTTCAAAGTTTAAGCAAAAGCTTGAGGATCATTTCTGAATTTCTCTTGTTCTCTTGCAAGCTGTGTGACTGAAAGAGTGAGACTGACTTCCATCAGTTTGAGAGTGTTTTCCCGTTGTAATGTTCACAGTTTCCCCAATCCCTGGCAGCTCAGTAGGGGTAAGTGTTTGTGGTCCTCTGATCCATTGAGGGAGGCTCTGTCCATTCAGAGCAGCTGATTTTTTTCCGGGTTTTGTTTTAACATGGATTCAAACCATCTGAATGTAATGAACACTTGAAATGGAAGTCCCATCCCTATGACAATGCTGGTTACCTTCACACTATACCATGTGCTACATGATCTAACTGACTACACTCTGCTGGACAAACCAACCCTAGGGCAGAGACAGCTTTGATTTCACATATTTGACTGAAGCATATGTTTATAGTTTGTCACAGGTCGGGGCCGCCACTGACCTGCGAGGAAACACCAGCAGCAGGTCGGGGCCATAAAAGGCGAGCGGCCCTGGAACCAGGGAGCAGCGCAAGCTGATGCAAGAGGGCGACTGGATTGGACGTCACCATAATCCAGGTCATTGAGTGGAGCGCGGGCAGGTACAGCAGGAGTGTCGAGGTCAGGGCGGAGGAGCGGCGAGAGATCGTGGAGCGATATGATCGGAGCCCAGTAGAGGTGTGAGTTCGGGGCCCAGAAATTGCAAGGGCTAGCCCACACTGCAATATGTGTACGCACTAGGTCTGTGCAGCAGAGCTGGTCTCCAGTCGTCTTGGTTAATCCTTGCCACTGGAACAAGATCTCGCTCTGTCAAGCCCGTGTGGTGGCTGATGTGCAACGATCATCACGTTAAAAAAATCCACACACAGGCATGTTCCACCCTGTAGTTCGGATCCTGGAATATCAGGTCCTTCACTGAAACACCTCTGAACTCATCTCTTTTTGGTGTGGAAGCAAGTTATCCTCGATACAAGGGACTGCCTAAAAAAAGACTTCAATGTAGGGGGCATGATTAAGTATTTTACAGATGATACAAAAATTGTCCATGTGATTGATAGTGAGGAAGAAAGCTGTATACTGCAGGAAGATATCAATGGACTAGTTAGGTGGGCAGAAATGTGGCAAATGGAATTCAATCCAGAGAAGTGTAGAGGTAATGTATTTGGGCGGGGGAGGGGGTGCGGGGGCTAACAAGGCAAGGGAATAATGGTAGGATACTGAGAAGTGTAGAGGAACAAAGTGACCTTGGAGTGCATGTCCATAAATCCCTGATCGTAGTCGGACAGGTCAATAAGGTGGTTAAGAAGGCATATGGAATACTTGCCTTTATTAGCCGAGGCACAGAATACAAGAGCAAGGAAGTTATGTTCCAACTGTAGAAATCACTAGTTAGCCACAGCTAGAGTACTGCATACAGTTCTGGTCACCACATTACAGAAAAGATGTGATTGCACTAGAGAGGATACAGAGGAGATTTACCTGGATGTTGACAGGACTGGAGAATTTTAGCTATGAGGAAAGAATGGATAAGCTGGGGTTGTTTACTTTGGAACAGAGGAGGCTGAGGGGAGACTTAATTGAGATGTATAAAATTATGAGGGGCCTAGATAGTGTGGATAGGAAGGACCTATTTCCCTCTGCAGAGAGGTCAATAACCCGGGGGCATAGATTGAAAGTAATTAGTAAACGGTTTAGAGGGGAGTTGAGGAGACCTTTTACGCCCAGCGAATGGTGGGGGTCTGGAACTCGCTGCCTGAAAAAGTGGTAAAGGCAGAAACCTTTATCGCATTTTAAAATTACTTGGATATGCATGTGAAGTGCAGGGCTACGGACCAAGAGCTAGAAAGTGGGATTTGGCTGGATAGCTCTTTTTCAACCAGCACAGACAGGATGGGCCGAATGGCCACCTTCTGTGCTGTAAATGTCTAAGATTCTATGATTCTAACCCTAACCTTGTGCATTGCTCCTTTCAGACACTCAAGAATTCCCAACTTGGCCAGCCAGTGCAGGAAGGGAAAGAGAGTCTGAAGAGGAGGATATACCGTCACTCAATCTCACTCATAGGCACCAGCTCAGGTACTGCGCGTACTCTAGAGAATAGTATAGAGGCGGGATCTACATGTGGTAAGTCATCAGGCACAAGTGGCCTGCAGCCAGGGCAGGGGGAAAGGGTAGCATAGGTGCCAGATCCCCGGAGGGCGAGGTCGCACACGAGTTCTGCTGCAGAGGACTCAGGTGAGGACATTGAATCGTTGACCGACAGAAGAAGGGTGATGGGCAGGCCAGAGAATGTGCTGCTATTGTCAAGGAGCATGGAAGCATTCGGCACCAACTTTGCACAGGTCTTTGCGCAGAGCTTGGAGCCCATGATTTCCAGCAGTAGATAGGGACGTGCAACTCCATTAGCACACTTGTGGACCCAACCATGACACAGGGTCGATGTCTCAGCTTCCATTGCAGCACAAGCAGAATCAACCCAACGTCTGAGTGCTGCAGTGGAAGCTCAGACTTCTATTATGCAAGCTCAGGCTGCTCTCATACAGGCTCAGGTTGCTGCCATGCAAGCTATGACTGCTGCCGTCGTGGCTTCATGTACCAGTGTTGAAAAGGTCTTGCAGGGTCTCTCAGCACTCCAGCAATTTCTCCTCCAACAGATTACTACGATTGCTGATGCGCCGACCCAGGGGAGTTAGTGGGTCCGTGGAGCAAGCACCCGCTGTCCTCTCTCAGGATGACAGCATTCGTCCTCCCACCACTGTTACTCCACCAGTGCCTTGCTGTTGCCCATCAACCTAGCCAGCCCAGTCGAGGTGGTGCAATCTGCTGCTGGGCCTTCTCGGCCAGAGCTGCACAAGGTCGTCCTGCAAGCTCACCTGCAGTCTCGCCCACTAAAAGTCAGCAGTCTTCCAACAGCCGGGCTACAGTCACTGGGGTAACACTAGGGCCAGGCAAAAGCACATGGAAGATGAGCACTAAGGGGATGAGCACATGGGTGATTAGTTGGCTAATGTAATATTGCACTGATTTATAAATTTGGTTTGAAATGTTTGTTTTGTGGTGGCTTTCATTTCAGCATTGTGGCCAAGAGGACGCTGTGATGATCTGTAACTGAGGGATAGTAAGGTGGGAAAGTGTTGAACATCAGGGATCTGGGGTTTCATTCAGGGGAACCGGAATCAACTAACTTTTACAGCCTTTAATAAATATTAATTTGCCTAAACAAAAATTACCTGAAAACACCAAGAAATTTTTTGTTTATGCAATTTCCAAGTTTCCTTCGGTCTCAAAAATGGTTCAGCAGTGACAAATGTTTAATATATAACTAAACCATAGTAAAGTGACTAAAAAGAAATCCATTCTATTGTATTCTTTTCTAACTATGAACATAGGAACAAGGAAACCACAAGCACAGGTGCTATCTGAACATAATAACAAACAGCATTTATTAAATTGTTTGCCTGAATAAAGCTCTGCAAATTCAATCTCCAGTTTCCTTGGAAATCTTTTGGAAAAAGCAAAGAAACCCAAATCCTCACAGACCGTTTCCTATTGGTACACGGGTAACATGTTGGGAAATTCTGCAAAATGCACGTGTGTTTTAACTCTCTCCAGATTTTATCATAAAAATATCAGTCAAAGGCCAGCCTTTTGAGACCAGCTGAGGCTTTGAACTAAAAGTTTTAATCAAGGTATGAAAAGTTGATTCAATTCGGCAATAGTAAAATGTATAATTTTTCTTTAAAACTTTATTTTGGACATTTCTGGGGGAAAGGCAGATGAAATTTTGTTTCAAAAAGCATTGATTGGTTTGTCAACAAACAGTGACAGACAACTAAATAGTTTTCCCATTATAAACTGTTGAAATACAGTTTTTCCTATTATAAATAATTACATGAAAAGTAAGGTTGTTCTCTCTCTCTCTCTGACAATGGGACCGGACTGTGTGTGTGAACTGGGGACTGAGAATGGGACCGGACTGTGTATGTGAACTGGGGACTGAGAATGGGACTGGATTGTGTGTGTGAACTGGGGACTGAGAATGGGACCAGATTGTGTGTGTGAACTGGGGACTGAGAATGGGACTGGATTGTGTGTGTGAACTGGGGACTGAGAATGGGACCGGACTGTGTGTGTGAACTGGGGACTGAGAATGGGACCGGATTGTGTGTGTGAACTGGGGACTGAGAATGGGACTGGACCAGGGACCAGACAGCCTTCGGGTGGGGTTGGAGGTAAGTTGCTGCTATGCGTTTTTCAATTCTTTCACTGTGTCCGGGCATCTGCTGCGCTGCTTTCCTCAGCTCTAGGGGAGGTTTTTCTGGAGAGGTCACATACGCTGGCCTAATCAGAACTGGAGTAATTTTCAAGCTGGCCAAACTTCCCTAACTGGCCAGAAGTTGCATAGGTGACTGGTTACGCCCCCTTTGGCTGAAAAAAAAACGGACTTAAAAAAATCCTAACAAACTGAGTTACACTGGTGCAAATTGATTGGGGAAACTGTGGTTTTTCAACTTAGGCCAAAAAGAGCAGCCTGCTCTAAAAAAATGGCGCAAATCACTGGGGAAAATTGAGCCCTGTGATCTTTGTTATGTTACAAGAAGAATGTCAACAGCACCCCTAACTTTGACTGTACATGAAAAGCAAAAAGGAGTTAGCCTCACTTAAAGAGGGGGCTTTTGCTTGTGCATTTGTAGATGTTTGAAGACAGCCATTTTGACCCCAACCACCAGCATGGTGGCATGTATTTCTTGAACCAGAAATCAAGTTGAAAACTAAGCGAACTGCAAACACGTCCTATTATATTTCTACATTTTCCCCATGTTCTTATTTAAACATACTCTTACAATATATCATCTTCATCTTTTCTTTTTTTTTGGTTATATTTTCATTGGTTTCCAAAACCTACTTCATATCATACATTTTGCTAATGAAAAAAACAGCTCCATTATAGCAAGATAAAATTAAATTCTCGAACTTATCTGTTGTCAAATTTTGCTATGTTAAAAGCACATCCATACAGAAAATGCCTCATCTTAGCAGTTTATTACATATGGGTGTTCTCAACAGTTACAGAATATTGCACAGAGCCAACTGATGAAAACCAACTGACAGAAAACCAATTTAAAATTTACCTTCGCAAAGTTTACAATTCTGTGTGTACTTGTCAGTGAGACCAAAAATAGAAGCCATAAATTTAAGATTACCAAACGAACAAAGGGAGAGGTTAGAATATTTTTTTTCAGCAGGGGTTTATGATGACATGGAAGCCCAGCAGGATACAGTAAAGAAAGCCGAATCCATAAAGCCTATTCAAATATTTAACTACTTCCTTTTTGAAAGCAAAATGTAAAAAGGTATAGGGAAAGGGCATGAAACATTGGACTAAGTGGATAGCAGCTTTTTCCAACAGCCATCATAAATGTGATGGGCCAAATGACTTTCTTTGTGCTGTAAAACTCTCTGATTCTATGGTAACTGCCTGCAGCAACGTAAAGGCGGCAAAGTATTACAACCCTATTGGCCTTTTTTTTTTTAATTGGTGTCTGTAAAGGGTATCGAGTTGTAGCAGGCAAAGAGCAGACAGATAGGTGGTCACTAACTGGTATGCTGAAGATAGTGAACAAATTTGACGTATGGTCCAGGTTATAGGGCTTATCAGTATTAGGAGGGTCTAAGGAATCGGTGAAGTTCCTCTACCTTACGGTATGGATTGTAATTGCCTATTGACAGATTGTATGTAACACTTGCTTATGTATGTAAAGCACACTTACAACACTTAAAGCCGGATGGTTAATGAACCATCCTTAACCTTAGTAGCACATAACAAAGACAGTAGAGGTCAGCAGTTAAGATACATAACATTTTGTCTAGAGTTCTCTTGGGAAGAGATAAGAAAGTCAGTGTTTGGGAACAGAGTTACTTCACACGTCATGGGGACTAAAGCAAAGTTCACATCACTGAACAACAATTGACATATGATGGGAGATGGACAGTTGGAAACACCACTCAGAGCCAGTCTGATAAGAGACGACCGATCAATGTAACTTCACTGATGAGCAGTAAACCAACTGGTGCTTTTGTGGGAGAGGCACACACTTTGGTTTGTTGTATAATTGTGGGTGAGAACCATTGGTCTGGGAAGGTTCATGTTTGAACTCTTCCCTTGTATACGCTTGAATAAACCGGTTGAACCGAAGGTTTCATCTGAGTGATTCCGTGGTCATTATACGAATGGGCGGATGTCCATTCCTTATGTCAGGGAGCTCACCTTGAAGGAGAGAGGTCTTTTTTTAACACCTACAGTGTCAGTTCAGCATATGTGCCAGTGGTTCGAGAAGTGGATGTGTTATGTAGCCAGTAGCAACTCCAATTATAAATCAGTCAAATTGCTAAATTCAACCCCGGGAAGACTCTCTTTTCAACAGTCAGGAGTGAATCTAGTGAAAGGACACCTACACATAAGTAATAGCTGATTCCCGAATCATTGTGTCAATTATTTGTATATTACCCAAGGAAAACATGCCATTGTCTAGTAAAATGTAGGGGCCCAAACTGAAACTTAAGATAAACGCTGCTTCTGGTGCTAGGATGATGACTTGTTTTATTCATGAAAGCTTAATTTTTTCTATAAAAATTGTACCAATGTAAGCCAAAACACTTTTACAAGACAAATGTTTTTGCTCGTAGTGCAGAAATGCATTACTGCACAATAGACCTATGCCAAAAATAATTGTGATCGAAAAACACTCCAGGGTAAGTAAGTAATATTTACATAAGATTAAGAGGCTTTTCTTTCATTTGCAAATATTTTTAGACAATGTAATTACTTGGGTTTAGGAAAGCCAAGAATCCGTATGAATTCTGACAAATATACGAGATATTTTCCAAATTCATTAACCCTGAGAGTTTAAAGGGGTAATTTTAACCTAAGCCACCCACCAGGAAACGACTGCCCGATTTTACTTTAATTAAAATCATACAAGGTGTAAATTGAGTAACTAGCAAATTATGTCAGCTTTCCACCAGTGGGTTAGGTTATTACCCCCTTCATTTTTTTCCTCTATCAGGATTACTTATAAAAATTCACACTGGTGCATAGGCATTTGTGTCAAACACAAATCTACCGTTATGAAACATTGTCAAAATTTCTGTAACAAATGACCTACCTACCATAGAACTTCCTTCAATAATCCAATTTTGTAGCCTCAGTTTATTTAGTGTGGACAAAGGGCAAACATTCTCTCCCTTTTCCCATTTTTCACACATGAAAACTGGTTCTCATATTTCAGACTGACAAAAATTGGCACCCTAAAATGGAGGGGTGGAGGAGAGTAATTCAAGTTATAATAATGGCTTAAATTTTTGTTCACATCTGCTTGAACCCAAAAATGTCCGTACATTATAACAGCTGGAGAAAATTAAAATAAAAGAATTGGTGGTGCTACTCTTAAGTATTATTCCCCAATGGTAAACAGCAAGTTGCAAAATACTTGAGTTTCTGAATTCCTTCAATTCTATTAAAACTGTTAACTAATTGCAGCAGGATGCAGGGACAAGATTTTATCTTCTACACCAACTTCACTGCAGTGCAATGCAATGCATTGCTTCGCCATCTTCCAAAGAATAAAATTCAGATAGACAACATAGCTCGGTGTAAAATCTATCTACATAGAAAAAATATATTTTTGTCTAGTGCATGCCTATGCAAAGCATGTGTCACACTTGCATTTGATTGGCTGAAATGTCATGTTACATAACAGCAATAATTCACTACTGATGGCAATATAATGTGAGGAAGTAGCAAGCGAGGACTAAACCTACCAATCATCAAGCTCAAAAACTTCAAAACTGGACAGTCAGCAGTTAGCAATTGTAAGGAGAAGAAGGGGAACCCATGATATTGCTCAAATACTTTTTCATAATGCTTTTGGCTATTAACTTAGTGCCGCACTCGAAGTGGAAATAAGGCTTGCAATATGATAAAGACTTCAAACAATTACAAAATGTACAAGATAATTATTAAACCTATATAGAGATATTTGATGTATACGAAGTGTCTCTAATAATGTTTTCCATCAGAAGCTGCTGCCTTGGGCTTCAGGTCATGGGCTTCCCAACAGTGCCATAATTATTATTTTTATTTATTTATCTACATATATTTTTTTTGAGTGCGCAACCTCTTTATCGGGCTGTGCAGCCCAGTCACACTTTCACGCATGCGCAAAATTTTTACATTGGAAAAGCTGGTCCCGTGCTGACATTTTAGAGGGAATGTTGCTTCCCAGAGCAATCAATCTGTCAGCTGAAGAGCCTCAACAAGGTAGCAGACTCCAAAATATACCTTTGTCACTCAAGGTTCAATAGGTGGTTAAAGGAAATGGGATAAACTGATCGGCCTATTCCCCTGACACGTGGGATTAAAACTACTGCTCGTGTGGAAGATAAACAGCTACACAGGCTGGTTGGGCCAAATTGCTTATTTCTGTGCTGTACAGGGCCTGGATGCCCGTTTTTCGCGCCAGAAAGTGCGCCTAAAAAAAACTTCCCTTTTCTCCGGCTCCCTGCAGGTCTTCTGCAGCCGGGCGCAATGCAGCACGAGCTGTAGGGGGCGGAGCCAGGTCCCTGTGCTGAAAACAGTGCTGGGACCTCTGCACATGCGCGCTACAGTGGGCGCGCATGTGCAGTAGCTCCAGGCGCCCAAAACTGTGTGGGAGGGCCCCGAAGCACGCAGCCCCTAGCCCTGGCCGAATGGCCTCACTGTGGCTACGTGAATAAGGCTCCCCCCCGGACCTCCGCGACTCTCTCTTTCTCTCCCCCCACCCCCCCGGACCTCCGCGACTCTCTCTCACCCACCCCCCACTTCCAGACCTTCACGACTCTCTCTCTCTCTTTCCCCCCCCCCCCCCCCTCCCGGACCTCCGCGACACTCTCTCTCTCTCTCTCTCTCTCTCCACCCCCGCTTCCCGGACCTCCGCGACTCTCTCTCTCTCTCTTTCCCCCCCCCCCTTCCGGACCTCCGCGACTCTCTCACTCTCTCTCTCTCTCTCTCTCACCCCCACCACCCCGCCCCCAGACCCGACGCCACCTGCCTGTAAATCTAGCCCGAGGTCTTGGGGCCCGGCCGTTCAGCCTCCTTCTCCCCCTCCCTCCCTCCCCCCCCTCCCTCCTTCACTTCACTCCTCTCCCTCCCTCCCCCCCCTCTCCCTCTACATCCTCTCTCCTTCCCTCCCTCCCTACATCCTCTCTCCTTCCCTCCCTCCCTACATCCTCTCTCCTTCCCTACATCCTCTCTCCTTCTCCCCCCCCCCCACATCCTCTCTCCTTCTCCCCCCACTTCTCCCCCTCCCTACATCCTCTCTCCTTCTCCCCCTCTCTACATCCTCTCTCCTTCTCCCCCTCTTCCCCTCCCCCCCCCTCCCCCTCGCTGTCAGAAACACAGATACTGACAGACAGAGAGTGAGACACACACACACACAGACAGACAGATAGAGACACTGACAGAGACACACTGGGGGGACTGTCCCAGCACGCTGCTGGAGGACTCCCGGTGCTGCAGTAGGTAAGTAGAAAATGTTTTATTTATTGATTTAAAAAATATATATATTTATTAATTTTTTTTGATTGATTTATTGGTTGAATTATTGATGTATTTATCATTTATTATTGATGATGGCTCTTTATTTGTAAAACTGAAGTGTTTAATGTTTGTAAACTTCCCTTTAAACCCCCCGACCCCATTCCCTACGCCTGATTTGTAACCTACGCCTGATTTTCTAAAGTGTAGACAAGGTTTTTTCGAACATACAAAAATCTTCACTTACTCCATTCTAAGTTTGTTTGGAGTAAGTTTTCACTGCCGAAACTTTGAAAACAGGCGTAAGTGGCCGGACACGCCCCCTTTTGAAAAAAAAAATTCTGTTCCAAAGTGAAACTGTTCTAACTGACTAGAACTGGAGCAAACTAAATGCCGAGAATTTGAATTTCTAAGATACTCTGTTCTACACCAGTTGCTCCAAAAAATCAGGAGCAACTGAGGCCGAAACTTGGGCCCTATGTAACTACGTATATAACTCTCTTCAAATAACTTGTACATTATAACTCATAAAATCTTGGTTTATGATTAACAGCAGGAATGGTCATTCACAGAGCATACTATGATTTGCTGTTTGTTAACCACTTCCACTCCTGTCAAACAATGCAAAAAAGATATTGCAGACTTGACAGCACCAACAGCCAGAAAGCTATCAGGAAGAGTAAAGATAACAGGAATTTGTTTTTGTTTGTATAAAAACATTCAAACAAGGTACAACTTTGATATAAAAGCATTGTAGGTTGTTATATTTAAGTGATTATTTAGCAAACACAGCATATTTGGTGATTAAAACTTTTAGCACGTTGAAATTTGCTGTGCTTTAATTGTTACATGTCCATTGTAATATATCTAAAATGGTTAGACCAGCTGCACTTTGAGCACACTCAAAAACAAGCAGCAGAAAAAAAAGTGTTAACATAGGATCAGGACATTCTGGAAGAAGGGTAATATTATTCATGCTTGGAGGGAGGTTCTGAATAAAAATCTTTAAATTAAACTGTTTAAATTCAACATAACCTATTGGTAATATGCAAGTACTGTTGCAAAAATGTCGACTGAAAAAGGAAAGATGTAAATTAGTTTAATATTTTCTTGATCTTGGTTATAAAAACCCATATTCTCAAACAATATGCCATTCGATAATATACTTTTAGGTATCCCATAACCCAACACATTCCCAGTCAGTCTCCTTCCCTGACCCACCTGAGCTCCTTTTCAAGCCAGCAGGAATCCCGTACCTCTCTTCCCTATTGTCAAGGACTTCCTTTCTTAAAATAGTGTATTATTACTGAGTTTGCAGATATATACAATCTTTAATAACATTAATTTCCATTAAAAAATGAATATAGCTCACAAAGCTCAAAAGTTGATTATTTACACATGTTCCATGTCTCACACACACACATTGTATTTATGTGTGTATCTCTATTAAGCTATTTACATTTCTCTATGTCCCACTTTGTACATCTTTTTTTCCCACACACACTACGTCTATCTCTCACTGCACACACATCTCTCTCTGTATACATTTATGTTTCTCTCCGTATTCATGTCTCTCAAACACTATTTTCTCTCAAACACACACACACACACACACACTATCTCTGTATATCCTTTTTTTTGTTGATCAGGTCTGGGGCAGACTCTGGGCTCTGACCCTGCTGTCATGATAGATCTGAACCCATGACCCTGACAGTACTGACCTATCTATGGGAGCTGCTGAACATGTATAAGTTGGCCAAAGAGCAGGTGCAGGGCAGAAATTAGTCTCCTATAGCCACACAGTTAGCAGGAACTCATCTTGGGCCAATTCTAGGGGAGATTTAACACTCACATGCTTCAGATAGTCTAATCAAAAGACGACACTCGGATATAGATAGATATTTATTTATAATTTTTTTTGATAAGCACCCTCCAACTGTCCATTTCTTTTAAGAAAACGGTCATTGTATTTGAAGTTTGTAAAGTTTCATTTAAAGCTGATGTCATATCCACCATACTATTACAGAAGATAAACAATCAAGTTAGTTCTTTCACACATTGTTAGCGATTACAAAATTTATAAAGCAGTGCTCACTGGCATGTTTAAAAACAATTTTTCTTCAGTCATAGTAACTTCACATTATTTGTTTTCTTCCACAGAAGCAACGTTGCTTTACCATAAGCTACAACATACATTATTTTATCTGTTCGAAAACTAAACTGTACTACAGGATATACATTTCAGTTTGATATACAGCTCTGAACTGTAAGACCTACCTTGTACAGAATGCAACTAACAAGACTCTACCCCAGGGACCTAATATATAAGAAATTATTCAAAAGAGACTAGAAAGTGGACAGAAGACTAGAAATTGGAGATGCCTCACAGCCCATGTGAACAGAACTTTTGAACCCTTGGCAATAATAACATCTTTGTAATTTGAAGGCAAGGGAAAATTGTATGGCTGGTATCACATCACTATTTTCTACATAATGTGCCTGTGAGTGATTATGCCTGGCATGCCCGCAGGCTGAAATCATAGGAAGCAACTGCGTCTAAATGACACTAATTGTAATGAAACTGGAAGATCACAGTTTTAAATCTCATTTAGGCCTTTCACCCCTTCTTTCATACATTGTTCAAGTAATGTACTTTATGAACCCTATCTCTCAGTCTTTGACATTTTCTCAGGCTCTCTGTTTTGCCTCTGTTAAGCTTTAATATGATAAAGTACATAGCACAGTGACTATTGAGAAAATAAAAACCATGAGCATATAATAGCTCCTTGCAAAAATAAATTCAAAGCAATTTACAATTTGAGAAGGGAATACAATTGAGAGAAAAATACAAATTAGCTTTTTTACAAATAGTTTAAAAACTCTGAAAAAACATTTGCTTTTAAAGTCACAAGTGCTTGCAGAGAAATCTTAAAAATGTTTTTAGCACTTACACCTAACTGTTGTGTACAAGCACCACATAATGAACATCAAGTTCAGCAATCAATCAGTAATAACCACTGCTTATGTAGCAATTAATCTTTTAATTTTGAAATC
This sequence comes from Pristiophorus japonicus, assembly GCF_044704955.1. Lineage (NCBI taxonomy): Eukaryota > Metazoa > Chordata > Chondrichthyes > Pristiophoridae > Pristiophorus > Pristiophorus japonicus. The sequence goes on from NC_091986.1 coordinate 114,351,529, forward strand.
CATTAAATTACTTTTACAAATTTATTTTTCATTTATCTTTTTAATGCTGACTAAACTGCTGTGTCCTAGGGACTAGGTAGCAACATAATATATACAAATACTGTACAGTTGGATTACAATATTTTGCTTTATTCCAAGGAGACAGGTACTATGAGAATTTAAGATATATCTTAAAGTTTAGTACATTTCTTCAACTACTTTATACCACTAAAAAAACACATTAAAACATTTTGAAGGATATTATGCATAGTTTTAAAAACTGAAAGATCAATAAGTTCTGAGAATCAATTCCACTAATAATATCATATCCCACGTCATTTTCCTTCATCATTCAAAATAAATTACATCTCATTCATATAATCTCCCCCTTAGCTCCTCTTGCAGCATGTACCTTTCGAGGCGGTATGGTACAGTGATGAGTAAGAGAGGTGCATTCCATATTATGTAGCTTTCTCAGTTTAAGAATGGTACACAATGATGTAATACATAGGAACATAGGAACCAGAGTAGGCCATTCAGCCACTCGAGCTTGTTCCGCCATCCAATTAGATGACTGATCTGTACCTCAACTCCATTCACCTGCCTTTGCTCCATATCCCTGGATACCCTTACCAAACAAAAACACATTGATCTCGCTCTTAAAAATTTCAATTGATCCAACATCCGCCCTTTGTGGGAGAAAATTTCAGATTTCCACTACCCTTTGTGTTTAGGCAATTACCGTTTCAAGGAAACTGCAATATTAAGAAGATTGCTTCAGGTAATTATTGTGATTTATTACAAAATTGCAGAAAGTCCATTATGGTTTCCAGTTTATCGAGTAATGGAAGGTCAGTCAGATGGCAAACATATGTCACTGGTAGTACACAATTTAATTTTATAATCTGGTTAAAAGTCACAATAATTCACTATCACGCCATGAACTTATAAAAGAAAAGAGCCAGCAATTGAGCGGTTTGAAATAAAGTGACAAACTTTTTTCCGAAAAGTATTCCCGTACATCTTTCTAAATCGCTTGTCACATTATCTTAAACATTCACCTTTGTGATGGATTTCAAAAGGTCAACTGTGTTTTTTTTTAAAAACAAATTATGCCGTAAAAGATACTTACTGCAGTCAATTAACTAGCCACGATATGCAGATGGTATATACTGATTAATATTCTGACACCAATAGGTTAACCTCCTACTCTAAAGCGTCCTTTAATTCAGCATTAATTCTGTACTAGTGTAAATCAGGAGTGCTCAGTTAATACTAGCTATTTGAACTATTGTGGAGCGGACAACTACTCAGTGCATGTATGCTCAAATGCGTAGAGTGCAATTTACTGGTCTTGTACGATGTCAGCATATGTTCTATACAAGTTTCGAGGGACTGCTGATGATGATATACAAGTTGATATCCCTTGGAATTGCACATGGTAAGTTTCTGCTGTCTTTTACTTGCTGTTTCAAATATGCTTCACTCTCCTTAACATTTCTTCTGTTTCTATTAATTCTATTTCCTTTTGGGATGAAGGTAGTGGATGGCATGACCAACCTTTTCCCCCACTCTTCTCTCCCCCAACATTGCCCTACTCTTCCCTCCCCTCACTGCACCCTTTCTCCCAACACTCCTCTTCCACTCTCTTGATGTCTCCACTCTTGCTCCATCTCCCCAATGCACTCTTTCTTGCTCCTGTTCTTCTCACCTGCCTTGCTTCTCCCTTTCTCTCCCCACTTCGACCCTCTTGCCCAAGTCCTCCCCCCACTAATCCTTTTGTTACAAACGCCCCTTCCCGTACATCCGCTCCTAACCCTCTTTCATGCTCCCGACACAGTTCAGTCCCAACCCCACTCCCCCATCTGCCTGTCCCACTCTCTGCAACTTAGGTTGTAGAAATTAGAATCTGTGGTATATGCAAATAGCATTGACCTTTTCTAACCATCAATAAAATACAGGTGCAATCAGCTGGCTTCAAAATACAACTTATTTTTGAAAGTTGAACTACTAAATGAAGACTTCTCGTCCCACCCCATTCCTTCTCTCTCCCTCTCCAAGCCTAAATCCACTTTGTAAAGTTTATAGAACATTTCCTGAAAACTTACCAAAACAGCACAAGTACTGCGTAATGCCAATTTCAGCATTTAAAAAAAAAGAGGAAATTCGGGAATAAATTACTTACAGCTGTTTTAAAGTTACGCTCGAATTTCCTTGATCTTTTAAGCAGATTCTGCAAAACCACCATCAAAACCCTCTGCCATTGCTCATTAAGAACACAAGAACATAAGAAATAGGAGCAAGAGTAGGCCATAAGGACCCTCGAGCTTGTTCCTTCATTCATTAAGATCATGGCTGATCATTGACCTCAACTCCACTCTCCTGCCCGATCTCCATATCCCTTGATTTCCCTCGAGTCCAAAAATCTATTTATCTCAGCCTTGAATATACTCAGCCTCAACAACCCTATTCCTCCTCATCTCTGTCTTAAATGGCTTACCCCTTAACCAGCAACTATGCCCCCTAATTCTAGAACTCTAGCTAGGGCCCCCTAATTCTAGACACTCCAGCCAGGGGAAACAACAGCATTTAGCCTGTCAACCCCCTTCAGCATCTAGTATGTTTCAATGAGATCACCTCTCATTTTTCTAAACTCGAGAGTATAATCCCATTCTACACAATCTCTCATCATCAGACAGCCCTCCCATCCCAGGAATCAATCGAGTGAACCTTTGTTACACCGCCTCCAAGGCAAGTATATTGTACCTTAGATAAGGAGACCAAAACTATGCACAGTACTCCAGGTGTGGTCTCACCAAGTCCTTGTACAATTGTAGCAAGAATTCTGTCATGTATGTGGACCATGTATACTAACGTAAGGTGTGCCACCAGAGGGCACTGTGGTGGGAGACCTGAGGGTCGCCTGCATAGGTGTGCAGGGCCCAGTGAAAAAGGCTGCCCACCATGCTTGGGCCTCACTCTGGAGTTACGATAAATGGGACTAAGGTCACAACAGCTCAAGTACAATACTAGACCTCGTAGAGTCATTCATAAGAGTGTCAAAGACATAACAACTGTCGACAAGATTACGAACTTTCACACAAAAATGACTAACATTGGTGCATTAGAAAAATTCTCTGAGGGTGAAGATTGAGAAGCCTGTACAGAGCAGCTCGACCAATATTTCGTAGCAAACGACCTGGTAGGCGATGATCCGGCCACGCTGGCAGATAAGCACAGAACTATCCTGTTGACCAGTTGTGGGCTCGCGGTCTACGGCCTCATCAGGGACTTGCTTGCACCAGAGAAAACAACGACCAAGTCATACGAGGAGCTGAAAGTGCTAATTCGGGACCAATTCAAACCAAAGGAGAGCATCCTCACGGCCAGGCATCGATTTCATACACACCGCCACCCCGAGGGCCAGGAAATCGGCAAGTATGCTACCGACCTCAGGAGGCTGGCAGGACCGTGTGAATTTGGCACATCCCTCGCCGATGCGTTGCGGGACGTCTTCGTAATTGGCATCGGTCATGAGGCCCTTCTTCACAGGCTACTGTCTGCCGAAACCACAGTCACTCTGCAGAAGGCCATCAGCATCAGCCAGGCGTTCATGACCTCAAGCTGTAGCCCCAAGCAGATGATGACTCACTCTCAGGACTCAAACCCAGCAAGTACTATAAATAGAATGGCGCCTTTCACACTGTTGAACGTGAATCTGCCCAGGGCAGAGCGTACAGGCCCCCCCGCCCCCCCCCCACCCGAGTCCTTTAACTCAGAGTCCACCGAGGGGTGCAAATGTAAGTCGAGTAGCACCATGCTGGTGTTGCAGAGGTAATCACAGGGCTCATCAGTGTCGGTTCAGAGACTATGTGTACGAAGGCTGCAGTACAAAAGGCCACCTCCAGCGAATGTGCAAAAGAGCTATGACTCACCACGTGGAAGAGAAGTCAGCAGATGGCTGTGAATCCAACGCGGATTACGAGGAGATGGCTAGAGAGGCAGCTCAGTCCCAGGACGAAGTGTATGGAGTATATACCTGTACCACAGATTGTCCTCCAGTGATAATGGAAGTCGAGATAAATGACGTTCCAGTTTTCATGGAAGTGGACACGGGGGCGAGTCAGTCAGTAATGAGCCAAGAAGCCTTTGAGAGGCTATGGAACGATCAAGCTGAACGACACAAGCTGGTCCCGGTTCAGGCAAAGCTGCACACCTACATCAAGGAACTGATATGTGATTGGTAGTGCGGATGTAAGTGTATCCCATGATGGCGCGGTGCACAATTTACCATTGTGGATTGTTTCAGGTGATGGACCAACGCTACTTGGAAGAAGATGGATGGGGAAGATTCATTGGAACTGGGAAGACTTCATCCCTCCATGCTCAGAGGCAGAGCAAGCCCCCACCTTCGGTTGGACCAGGCACCAGAGAGCAGATCCACACAGCCCCCGACGCACAGACCACTCATCACGACTGCATGGTGATGATCCGGCCGAGACAACCCGAACGCACCTTCCCGGTTTCAGTGGCAGGACTCCTGGGGAGGAAGATTGGATGAGAGGGCGCCTTCCCAGCTTCAGTGGCAAAATCCCTGGGAAAGATCGCGACAGTCGACATCATGGACAGGGAAAAGATGGAGTCCAAACCACGAGGTGCAGCGCTAATGGAGCAACGACACGTGGTTCCACGCAAGGAAGACGATTGGGGTAAAAGTACTAAGGCCATTTTAAAGAAGGCCAGCAACCCGCCATTTTTTAATGAACTGCTTGAAATTGGTAACCAATGTAAAAGTCCAGCTGTAATGAGCAACATGTTGTTGAGCGATGTCGGGTGCAAATTGCAATCAGCCGATGTAGCGGGCGGACACCTAACGGCCGTATACAGGTCCAGCGGGCTACCCAATGCTGTAGCCTGCGTCCCCGGGATCAGAATGATGTATCATAAAGTATCCCCACAGCTGACAGAAGTAGACAAGCCGCAGAATAAATGATCCCCGGAGAGCAGAGGCACCGGTAGCAATACCCTGCCTCAGATCAGTTTAACATTGCAGGCACCCGATGGCATGAACCGCCACAGGCCAGAAACAGTACACTGCGTCTATGCTCGCAGTCGGCTACCGTAGCCCACCACCCGGGTGGAAAAGATGCAGCCCACAACCCACTCGCCACCACGGCAATACCCAAGAGTAAGGGGTCACCTGCAACGGCTCCTCCAAACGGGACCTGGACCAGCCATGGTCCCAAACTAGAGAGTGCTCACAATGGTGCCCTCATGGAAAGCAAGTCAGCAGTCCCCTGCGAAATGCTAGACAAAACGAGGCAGCCCCAGCGTCGCTTAGACGAAACGCTCACTCACACAGACCGCTTCCCAGGGAGCAGCAGTGATACTGTGCAAACGAAAAGGGCAGGGAAGTCACAGACACATCAGCTGTCTTTGGGCCTGCCCAACACTAGGAGTAACGGCAAGAGCCCTGAGCTCCGGCAACTCGAGCAAAATGAGCTCACCTCGCCCACACACCCACTAGCATGGGGCGCTGCACTGCCACCAGACGACCCGGCTCTCATCCGCCGTGCTGGAACGAGACTGCCCTTGTGTACCTGTGCTGATATACCTGTACTGATCATATAAATGTACCACACAAAAAGAAACGCAACTGTAATCCACCCAACAAACGTACCAAGATGTAAATGTAAAACCCATGTGATGAACTTGAATGCAACTTGCATGTAATGTGCCATTAGCATAATGTGTGTGTGTGTGTGTGGGAGCGGGGGGGAAATGGAGTAGTCATGGACCACAACCAGAAACCACGGGGACCTCCATTGGCAACAAATCTCACTACCAACCCACCAAAGTTAGAAGCAACCCTCCAATGGTCAACCAGGAAGAGCAAAGCCCAGGTCACTGTCAATATACGAGTCAATTTGCATTAAATTTGTATTAAAGACTTGGGGGGGGGAGGGGGGGGGGGAAGTGATGTCACGTATGTAGACCATGTATACTAACTGTATAGTCACATAAGGTGTGCCACCAGAGGGCACTGTGGTGGGAGACCTGAGGGTTACCTACAGAGGTGTGCAGGGCCCAGTATAAAAGGCTGCCCATCACTCTGGAGTTACAATAAATAAGGTCACAACAGCTCAAGTATAATACCTCGTGAAGTCATTCATAAGAGTATTAAAATCACAACAAATTCCTTATTCTTATACTCCAATCCCCTTGCAATAAAGGCCAACATGCCATTTGCCTTCCTAATTGTTTGCTGTAGCTGCATGCTATCTTCCTGGGTTTCTTGCATGAGGACCCCCAAATCTCTCTGAACACCAACATTTAAGAAATATTCTGCTTTTTTATTCTTCTCATTAACAGAGATCCACCCTCTGTAAAATTGCAGCTTACAAATTTCCTGAACCGACACCAGTTCCAAACAGACTACAAATTTATGCCTAAAATTTTTAGTTACAGCAGGGCCAAAAGTCATATTTCTGACAATTACTTTGACATTAAAAATTATACTTAGAGAAAAAAAAATTACAGATGTAAACATTGAGCGGTTTATGGGAACCCATTGGCCAGATTGTGCAATCACAAGATGAGTCTCAATATAAAGTAGAAGCTGTTATCTGTAACAAGAGGTTGTGACAGGGAAGTCTAGTACCATTAACATTGAAAATACCCATCATAAATGCCACCTATAGTAGAAACAGCTGCTGTAGGGATTTATAAGTTTTCAATGAAACTCATGCACCATGTATCAAGTTTAATGCATAAATAGATAGTGAAAAAAATTCATAAAACAGACTCAGTTCACACATCAAGAATGGCTAATTACATAAGGTACTGAACAGATGACTAAAACCATATCCCAGCATTAGTGAAGGGCTGAAAATTGTAAGGAAGAAAAAAATAATCAAAATCTAATGCCATGAGAGCTTTGTTTTCAAATGCAACTGAAAACAACTAAAGCAAATGCTCAGTGCAGCTCAACAATTGGTAAGTTGAGAGAACTGCTGACACCTGCAGAACCATTTCCAAAAAGTGTAAGTCACTATGCTGAAGAGGAGAATGAGACAACAGGACCTCAAATAATGCAAAATTTTGAAAATGAGAGCAAGGAAATCAATTTAAATTGTGCAGAGTTCCATACAGACCTCTTTAAATAGCTATTGCAAGAATAAGCATGTTTTCCAGCCCGAACAATACTAGCGTACGAAAATGGCTACCGTAAGCTTTCAAAATGGCAATCAAATGAACTGATCTTTGAAGAACTCTGCTGTCATGTATTCAACCAGCATTGTAAAGTTGTACACTGTGAGAACACTGACCACTAGGTGGTGAACTTGTGGGAGACACTCCTAACCTAGACCTTCAGATATAAAAGGGGAAGCTCCACCCACTTCCATCACTGGAGTGCTATGAAATAAAGGACAGGTCACAGACTGACCTTCTCTCAAGCATGAGCCTCATGTGCATTTATACTGTATAGTAAGGACCTATCAATGGCGACGAGGATGGGATTTAAACCACGCGAGCATGGCCACTAGCAGAACAGACGAGAGGTACTGTGTTAAGGAATGGTTGGGACAGAGATTCAACATTGTTAAAGCAGCACACAGTTCTCCAGACAGACAAGGGCAGTCGGGCATGCCCCAACATGTAGTCGAACCCAGAGGGGGAGTTCGACAGAGACAATGGCAAGCTGAACGGCGATTCACGCCATTGCAAGGGACAATGCGGCCAGTAATGGGGCCATCAACATCAGTTAATGCCGCACTCAAGGGCAATAACAGGGGAAGTCAGGGACGGTCGACCGGCAAGGAACCTTTTGTTTCAAACAGCAGCTCATGCTGGTGGCGTGGAGGCACACACTCAGCCGGAGTTTGCAGAGGTGGGCAAAGTACCTGCAGAAATTGCAGAAATGAACGCTGGGGGAAATCGCTGGAAACTGAAGTTCAGCGAGTTCATGTGGAGCACGTAAACAGTTCATACACCAGGACGCCACCGATAATGATGAAAATGCTCCTCAATGGCATCCCATAATCAATGGAGCTAGACACGGGGGCCAGCCAGTCCCTGATGAGTATCAAACAGTTCGAAAAGTTGTGGGCGTCCAAGGCCAGGAGGCCAAAATTATCGCCGATTGACGCACAGCTACGGACTTACACAAAGCAGATCATTCCGGTGCTAGGCAGCGCCACAGTAGTCGTGACCCACAAAGATTCGGAGAACAGACTGCCACTCTGGATTGTCCCAAGGGACGGTCCCGCACTACTGAGGAGGAGTTGGCTTGCTGTCATGAACTGGAAATGGGGCGATGTCAATGCAATTTCCTCTGTGGAGCGAGTATCATGCTCACAGATCCTGGACAAATTTGACTCATTATTTCAACCCGGCATTGGCACTTTCATGGGGGCCAAGGTAGTGATTCACATAAACCCAGACGCCAGGCCAGTACACCACAAGGCCAGAGCGGTGCCGTACGTGATGCGGGAAAAGATAGAAGGCGAACTGGACCGCCTGCTGAGGGAAGGCATCATCTCGCCAGTCGAATTCAGTGACTGAGCGAGCCCGATTGTGCCGGTGCTCAAGGCGGATGGGTCGGTCAGGATATGTGGTGATTACAAGGCCACCATCAATCGGGTGTCACTCCAAGACCAGTACTCGCTACCGAGAGCGGAGGACCTCTTTGCGACGCTATCCGGTGGCAAACTTTTTTCAAAATTGGATCTGACCTCAGCTTACATGACCCAGGAGCTGGCGAGTGAGTTGAAGAAGCTGACCACCATCACGACACACAAGGAGTTGTTTGAGTACAACAGATGTCCGTTCGGGATTCGCTCGGCCGCCGCGATCTTCCAACGAAATATGGAAAGCCTCCTCAATTTGATTCCAGGGACGGTGGTTTTTCAGGACGACATCTTCATTACGGGTTACGATACTGAAGAACACTTCCGCAACCTGAAGGAGGTGCTACGGGTAGGGCTGCGACTGAAAAAGGCGAAGTGCGTCTTCCTAGCTCCAGAGGTAGAATTCCTGGGGATGAGGGTAGCAGCAGACGGGATCAGCCCTACTGCATCCAAGACGGAAGCGATCCAGAGAGCACCCAGACCCCGTAACACGACGGAGCTGCGTTCATTCCTGGGGCTCCTGAACTATTTTGGTCACTTTCTTCCCAAATTGAGCACGCTGCTAGAACCGCTACACGTGCTCCTATGCAAAGGTCGTGAATGGGTCTGGGGGGTCAGCCAGGGGAAAGGGCTTTTAATAGAGCACGCAATTTGTTATGTTCCAACAATCTGTTAATGCTATATGACCCATGTAAGAAACTTGTATTAACGTGCGATGCATCGTCCTATGGTGTCGGGTGTGTGTTGCAGCATGTCAATGCCAAGGGTCAGTTACAGCTGGTAGCTTATGCCTCCAGAAGTCTGTCCCAGGCAGAAAGGGGCTACGGGATGGTAGAAAAGGAGGCGCTCGCATGTGTATATGCGGAAAAGAAAACGCACCAGTACCAGTTTGGCAGGAAATTTGAGCTGGAGACAGATCACAAACCCCGAACGTACCTTTTGGCCGACAACAAGGCCATAAATGCAAACGCATCGGCCCGCATACAGAGGTGGGCACTCACATTAGCCGCTTATGACTACACAATTCAGCACAGACCGGGCACCGAAAACTGCACCGATGCACTCAGCAGGCTCCCACTAGCCACCACTGAGGGGGCTACCGAGCATGCTGCTGAGATGGTCATGGCTGTTGAAGTTTTCGGAAGCGAAGGCTCACCCGTGACAGCCCGTCAGATTAAAGTCTGGACAAAGAGAGACCCACTTTTGTCTCTAGTCAAGAAATGTGTCCTGAATGGGGACTGGGCAGCCACGTACAGAGCATGCCCTGAGAAATTTAAACCATTTCACAGGCGGAAGGATGAACTCTCGATTCAGGCCGATTGCCTACTGTGGGGAAACCGCGTAGTCATGCCCCAGATGGGCAGAGAGGTGTTCATCAGAGAACTCCACAATGAGCACCCGGGCATCGTCACGATGAAGGCAATTGCCAGGTCACACGTTTGGTGGCCAGGGATAGATGCAGATCTGGAACTTTGTGTTCGCAGGTGCAACACGTGTGCGCAGGTGCAACATGTGTGCCCAGCTGGGCAATGCGCCCAGGGAAGCCCCCCTTAGCCCCTGGCCCACCAAGCCTTGGTCACGCAGGTCCTTTCATGGGAAAAATGTTTTTGCTTGTAGTAGACGCCTACTCCAAATGGATCGAGTGTGACATTTTAAATTCAAGTACATCCTCTGCCACCGTAGAAAGTCTACGGGCAATGTTCGCCGCCCACGGTCTACCGGACATCTTGGTCAGCGATAATGGCCCGTGCTTCACAAGCACTGAATTCCAGGACTTCATGGCAGGCAATGGAATTAACCATGTCAGAACGGCACCGTTCAAGCCGGCCTCAAATGGCCAGGCAGAACGAGCAGTGCAGATAATCAAACAGGGGATGCTCAGAATCCAAGGGGGTTCCCTACAATGCCGCTTATCACGCCTCCTGTTGGCCTACAGATCCTGACCACACTCGCTCACAGGGGTTCCAGCCGCAGAGCTGCTAATGAAAAGGACGCTCAAAACCCGGTTATCCCTTATACACCCCACCATGAAAGAAATTGTCGAGAGCAGGCGCCAGTCACAATATGACTACCATGACAGGAATGCGAGGGCGCGATGTATTGATGTAAATGACCCTGTTTTTGTCCTCAACTACGTTGCAGGGCCCAAATAGCTCGCAGGCACTGTGGTTGCCAAAGAGGGAAATAGGATTCTGGTAGTTAAACTTACCAATGGACAAATCTGCCGCAAACATGTGGATCAAATAAAAAGGAGGTTCAGCAACCCCATGGAAGAAGCAGAGGAAGAACACGATGTAGAGTTCATTCCACCACAGGTGACCGAACACAGGAACCAAAGGGAGGAGAGCCCAATCACTGTGGGCAGTCTGGACAGGCCTGAGGCACCGCAAACAGCAGACACTCAGGCCAGCGCCCAATAACCGGAGCCCCAACTCAGGCGCTCTACAAGGGAGCGTAAACCACCAGAGAGACTCAACCTGTGATCCCAATAAGACTTTGGGGGGGGGGGGGAGGTGATGTCATGTATTCAACCAGCATTGTAACCCATGTATAATCTGACCTAAGTTGTACACTGTGAGAACACTGACCACTAGGTGGTGAACTTGTGGGAGACACTCCTAACCTAGACCTTCAGATATAAAAGGGGAAACTCCACCCACTTCCATCACTGGAGTGCAATGAAATAAAGGATAGGTCACAGATTGACCTTCTCTCATGCATGGGCCTCGTGTGCATTTATACTGTATAGTAAGGACCTATCATCTGCCACCCATTCCTACTCTTCCAATTTGTACTCCAACCTCCACTGACACCAATCCATTATTCAGTAGACCAATCTATATGATAGCTATCCACCACTAAAAAACTTCATCTACCAGATGGATCAAGAGAGTGCTTTACATATATGTATTTTTTTTAAACTTTGCAATTTACTTTTACACCTTAATATTTATCACCTTTACTTTCCCATAGCAACACAGCTGCCGGGTAAGATAACAGAGACTCAAAAACTTATGCTGCTCCACAGCAACACTTGGTGGCCAAAGTGCACGCAACAAACTTTTGTGTTATATCAATTCTGAGTTATGTGACAGCTGTTATTTTAGCAACTAACATTCGATGACATTTAACACTGAAAATTTCAGTCACGGCACCACCTAGAAGCAATGTAGGTACTTAGTTAAATGTGGACAGCTTTTTCATGAATTTTGCTGTAGACCGAGTCTGACAGGAATTTTGAATGCATTTTGAAATGGAATGTTGTAATCCACTCAGCAATAAATACATTGATAGAACATACAGACTCAATTACTTTTCTATTTACTGGACTTTTTAAATGCATATATAAACTTAGTTTCCGACATGGTCAGAGATGGCTTTGTTTCCTGTTGCTCACCAATGGTGGAAAGTAATTACATCGGGCTCAATTTTGGCCAACCCTTTTTTTTTTAGGCGCACTTGCCGGAGATGCACCGCTTTTCTCCATTGAGAAGTGCGCCAAAAAAATTCCTCCCCACTTTGGCCGTTGTCCGGCCTCCTCCCTGTGGTCACGCAGCGTGGCGCCAACATTATGACATGGTTTATACTTCAATCACAAATTACAGTCGTACATTCCATAGCTTTTTCAGCGCAATTCACCCGATATTGGCGTAACCAGTATAAAAGATCACAGAATTTTAATGGCAAATTGCGTTCAGCACCACTCGAGTTTGTGCAATCTTCTTCGCAAGTTTTAAAAACATCGCGGTAGAGGCAGGCCCTGCCCACAAAACCGGCCACGTCCCCAGGGTGAATTAATCACCATTGCGAGCTTCCACTAATTGCGCTTGTTTGCAGGTCTTCGAGGAGGCTCCAAAAATTAAGCTGGATTTTTTGGGTACAAGGACACTTAAAAAGGTATGTTTTGAAAGATTTTGAATGTAAAAAAAATTTTTTACTAAGGAACTGACTACTGTACCCCAATATAAATAAGAAATGGCTCTGTATAGATTTTATCAGTAATTTCAGGTGGTGGATTGACACTGATTTAAAATGCTTATTTTTTGTGATAATCTAATTTCCAGCTGTAGTAATCGAACTTTACAAAGGTTACCACTCATACATGAAGGAATATTTTTGAAGCAATTTAAAAAAAAATGTACATTTTAAAACCCTGTGCTACTTCATGACATATTTTGCATTCAGCGATATGTAAATGAGTTTGAGTGGAGACATTTTTCAAAAAGGGCGCAATTTGCAGCGGAATCGGCGACTGCGCCCAAAAGCAGAAACTACCGACATATATAGCCAAAGTATAGTGCGCAGCTGAGCCAGCATCAGGTGAGTGTAAGATAACAGAGGGATCAGCAAAGGTCTCATTATACTTGAAAGTTTACAAAACTGCATTTTTTGGTGGGTACACACACACACACACACACACACACACACAGTACAGGATTGTGCTCAGCTGTGAAATACTTCTTGTCAAAGCTCACACACGAGTAATGACTACTTGGGTGTGGTATCAATACCTGTGTAACTTTACAACAGTGAATCTTCAACATCTTTAGGCAAGGGAAAGAAAGAACATTGACAAATAGAATGGTTCCTCCATTTCACAGAAAGAGAAATAAGTTCTAACAGCTTAATCCAAATTGGAGTTTCCATCTCCCTTTTCAAATTTAAGGCAATAACTATTCTTATTACACTTATTAACAGCATCAATTATTAGATAAAGAATCATACGATTGTAATTTTTCAGTAACTACAGAAGGTATTATTCAAAAGAAAACGTATGCCTTTTTATCTAAATATATTGTTTACCTAGTTTCCCCCATTTTCTACCTTCCTCTTCTGCAAGTCGGGATTCATGCTGGGACATGGTTCCATGACAATAGTCCAATACCTCATCTAAGGGACCATTATTCAAGTCTGAGTATTGCCGCAGTAATGACAGCCCAGTCAATCTTGTCCAGCAGATAGCCATAGATATGGACTTTCCACGAGAAATCACTGGATAACAATCAGGGGCAAGGTTCCTGGGTAACTTTCCCCTTTCTAGACTAAGAGGCAGAGGTCAAGTGCAGCATCCCTAACAGCCCTGGCTGCAATTCGACACAGAGCAGGGATCAAACCTGGTATGTGTGGTTCAGTAGCCAGCCTACATTAAGCCATCAGAAAGGTGAGCCAAGCTTCATTTACACAAAATAGGTCCTAGGAGAGATCATTTTATGTGCTTTTTTTTAAAAAAAAGACTGAAGTAGCACGTATATCAGAAATGCATATATAAATTGTTAAACTCTTCATACCCAAATAGAAGACATTTTTATAGTCTATTTATACTGCACTGGCACCAACAGCAAAACTAAGAGGTGCTGTTCTTCTGTTTCTCATGGCAAATGCATCAACTTTTCTCGTTGCTCGTTTCTGAGTACACATCCCACCACTGCAGGCCAGTAATGCACTTTATCCATCAAAGGCCTGTACAGATTTCCAAAAACATCAAGGAAGGTCCATCCACTAGAAATCAGAGCTGCAACCAAGCAGCTACACAAGCACATTCTTGGACAAGTGCAGTTTTTTTTTTAAAAACACTGCTGTCAATATTCTGGAATCTAACTGACACTTAAAGCAGTATGTGATATAAAGAAAGCATGAGTCAATCCCAACCCCAGTGAACAAATTTTGACATTATTATGGCTGTGTGTAACTTGACCCAACTGATTTTCTGATCAGCATTTTTAAACAAGTGCTGTAAATGACAGTACAGTTGCACCATATCAAATAGAAAATAGAGAACAATGGGTAACAGCTGAATATGCAATTTCTTTCCCAAGTGAAGAAATCATGACCTTAGAATGAGAAAGTTACTCAACGTGGATTCCTGAATTAAAATTCTAAGCGTCAAATGCTCCTGTGAAGAACTGAATCTTTCCTTGTCAGACGAATATTTATAATACGCAAACAAACATAAAGAGACATTACTCAGTTTGTTGCACTATTTCTTGCTATTGAAAACTTTAAAGTGAAAAATTATCAGCCCCTCTCTTTCAGGCCACATAGTAAAGGGTATAGACAATGTAATAAAAAGGAAAACCAATTGGGCATAGCAAATATATAGATTAACAGCATGAAGAATGAAACCAAGTTGTTTAAAAATAGTGAATTCTTTGTAACTATATAAATAAAAGTGGATGGCTACAGATGGAAACATAGAAAATAGGTGCAGGAGTAGGCCATTCGGCCCTTCGAGCCTGCACCACCATTCAATAAGATCATGGCTGATCATTCCCTCAGTACCCCTTTCCTGCTTTCTCTCCATACTCCTTGATCCCCTTAGCCGTAAGAGCCATATCTAACGCCTTCCTGAATATATCCAATGAACTGGCATCAACAACTTTCTGCGACAGGGACTTCCACAGGTTAACAACTCTCAGTGAAGAAGTTTCTCCTCGTCTCAGTCCTAAATGGCCTACCCCTTATCCTAAGACTGTGTCCCCTAGTTCTGGACTTCCCCAATATCGGGAACATTCTTCCCACATTTAACTTGTCCAGTCCTGTCAGAATCTTATATGTTTCTATGAGATCCCCTCTCATCCTTCTAAACTCCCAGTATAAAGGCCCACTTGATCCAGTCTTTCTTCATATGTCAGTCCAGCTATCCCAGGAATCAGTCAGGTGAACCTTCACTGCACTCCTTCAATAGCAAGAATGTCCTTCCTCAGATTAGGAGACCAAAACTGTACACAATATTCAAGGTATGGCCTCACCAAGGCCCTGTACAACTGCAGTAAGACCTCCCTGCTCTTATACTCAATTCCTCTCGCTATGAAGGCCAACATGCCATTTGCCTTCTTCCCCACCTGCTGTACCTGCATGCCAACTTTCAATCACTGATGAACTGTGACACCCAGGTCTCGTTGCACCTCCCCTTTTCCTAATCTGCCACCATTCAGATAATATTCTGCCTTCGTCTTTTTGCCCCCAAAGTGGATAACCTCACATTTATCCACATTATACTGCATCTGCCATGCATTTTCCCACTCACCTAACCTGTCCAAGTCACCCTGCAGCCTCTTAGCGTCCTCCTCACAGCTCACACCGCCACCCAGCTTAGTGTCATCTGCAAACTTGGAGATATTACACTCAATTCCTTCATCTAAATCATTGATGTGTATTGTAAAGAGCTGGGGTCCCAGCAGTGAGCCCTGCGGCATTCCATTAGTCATTGTCTGCCATTCTGAAAAGGACCCGTTTATCCCGTCTCTCTGCTTCCTGTCTGCCAACCAGTTCTCTATCCATATCAGTACATTACCCCCAATACCATGTGCTTTGATTTTGCACACCAATCTCGTGTGTGGGACCTTGTCAAAAGCCTTTTGAAAGTCCAAATACACCACATCCACTGGTTCTCCCTTGTCCACTCTACTAGTTACATCCTCAAAAAATTCTAGAAGATTTGTGAAGCATGATTTCCCTTTCATAAATCCATGCTGACTTGGACCGATCCTGTCACTGCTTTCCAAATGCGCTGCTATTTCATCCTTAATAATTGATTCCAACATTTTCCCCACTACTGATGTCAGGCTAACTGGTCTACAATTACCTGTTTTCTCTCTCCCTCCCTTTTTACAAAGTGGCGTTACATTAGCTACCCTCCAGTCCATAGGAACTGATCCCGAGTCGATAGACTGTTGAAAAATGATTACCAATGCATCCACTATTTCTAGGGCCACTTCCTTAAGTACTCTGGGATGCAGACCATCAGGCCCCTGGGATTTATCGGCCTTTAATCCCATCAATTTCCCACCTAATAAGGATGTCCTTCAGTTTCTCCTTCTCACGAGACCCTCAATCCCCAAGAATTCCGGAAGGTTATTTGTGTCTTCCTTCGTGAAGACAGAACCAAAGTATTTGTTCATTTGGTCTGCCATTTCTTTGTTCCCCATTATAAATTCACCTGAATCCGACTGCAAGGGACCTTCATTTGCCTTCACTAATCGTTTTCTCTTCACATATCTATAGAAGCTTTTGCAGTCAGTTTTTATGTTCCCAACAAGCTTCCTCTCATACTCTATTTCCCCCCTCTTAATTAAACCCTTTGTCCTCCTCTGCTGAATTCTAAATTTCTCCCAGTCCTCAGGTTTGCTGCTTTTTCTGGCCAATTTATATGCCTCTTCCTTGGCTTTAACACTATCCTTAATTTCCCTTATCAGCCACGGTTGATCCACCTTCCCAGTTTTATTTTTTACTCCAGACAGGGATGTACAATTGTTGAAGTTCATCCGTGTGATCTTTAAATGTTTGCCCTTGCCTATCCACCGTCAACCCTTTAAGTATCATTTGCCAGTCTATTCTAGCCAGTTCACGCCTCATACCATCGAAGTTACCTTTCCTTAAGTTCAAGACCCTAGTTTCTGAATTAACTGTGTCACTCTCCATCTTAATAAAGAATTCTACCATATTATGGTCACTCTTCCCCAACGGGCCTCGCACAACAAGATTGCTAATTAGTCCTTTCTCATTGCACATCACCCAGTCTAGGATGGCCAACTCTCTAGTTGGTTCCTCGACAGAGTGGTCTAGAAAACCATCCCTAATGCACTCCAAGAAATCCTCCTCGACCGCATTGCTACCAGTTTGGTTAGCCCAATCAATATGTAGATTAAAGTCACCCATGATAACTGCTGTACCTTTATTTCACGCATCCCTTATTTCTTGTTTGATGCTGTCCCCAACCTCACTACTACTGTTTGGTGGTCTGTGCACAACTCACACCAGCGTATTCCGTAGCTCCATCCATACTGATTCCACATCATCCAAGCTAATGTCCTTCCTTACTATTGCATTAATTTCCTCTTTAACCAGCAATGCCATCCCCACCCCACCTCCTTTTCCTTTCTGTCTATCCTTCCTAAATGTGGATGTTGAGTTCCCAGTCTTGGTCACCCTGGATGATGTTTAAAACGTTTCTTTACTTGGATCTTTACTGTGTCAGCCGTGTCTCAGTTGGTTGTACTCTCGCCTGAGTCGGAAGGTTGCGGTTTCAAGTCGCACTCTGGAGACTTGAGCACAGAAATCTAGGCTGACACTCCAGTGCAGTACTGAGGGACTGCTGCACTGTCGGATGTGCCGTCTTTCGAATGAGACGTTAAAACGAGACCCACTTGGGTCGCTCTCGCGGACATAAAAGTTCCTATGGCACTTCGAAGAGGAGCAAGGGAGTTAGCCCTCAATCAACATCACTAAAACAAATCATCTGGTCATTATTGTTTGTGGGAGCTTGCTGTGCAAAAAATTGTTGCCACGTTTCCTACATTACAACAGTGACTACACTTCAAAAAGTACCTAATTGGCTGTAAAGCACTTTTGGACGTCCGGTGTTCATGAAAGTTGCTATATAAATGCAAGTCTATTTTTCTTTCTTTCGTGCCTCATACTAGAATCACCTCTGACGCTCAAAGACAACAGACCCCAAAGGTTATACCTGCGAGGGCTTCCCATCTTACGGAGAGAGGCACTAGAACAATTTGAGACTAAGACTGCAGGTAAGCTGCTCCTTGCAGCAGAAACCCGCAAAAATGAGGCAATCCTGTTGCATATCCGTGGACAAGATCTTGTTGCCCCTGAAGCAAGGTACCATCTTCGCTGCTACCAGAGATACATCAGATTTCTGACCAGAAAGGAGCAGGAAGAATTTCCAGAAGGCAACCTCTCTACCAGACAAGATATAAGCACTTCTGTGATAGTGAGAGGGCAGGATCGTAAAGAACCGTGAAGTTCTTAGAATGGCAAAGCTGAACAGTTTGTTTAAGAAATGCATTTTTGAGAAAGAGGGTATCGATGCTTTTTCTTATAAAACGTATAATCTTAAACGTAGAATGCAGAAATCTCATCCTTTCCTGAAATTTGTCAGATCATCTCACAGTACGAGAGTGATCTTGTTTTTGTAGAAGATTTTCAACAGAAGAATCTGTTGAGGAGGTAGTCAAAAGATTTGTTTTCAGAAACAAGTACAAGTGAAACCGACACAGACATGGATCCCAGCATGGACCCTGGAGCCAAAGTTCCTGTCAGAGGATTGCATTTCGGACCTGACTGCAGGCACTTGTACCATGCTGCTCCGGCATCTCTAAAGGACCACGAGTGTAAACTTGAAGCTAATGTACTTATCACAGACTGGATGACACTTCTTCCAGTGCCAGCAAGTGTAATGGAGCTTGCACATTGTTCATGCAAAAAGACCCAGTGTGCACAAGGAAGGTGCTCGTGTCGTCTCAACAAGCTACCTTGCACCGACATCTGCTCGTGTGTAGGTTGTGAGAATGTTGCATCTTTGCCCGAGACTTCGAGGGCTGAGGATACTGATACCCTTGATATGCATTCCATTTCAGCCTCTAACTTTTTTTCCAATCGATTTTATTTCAGTAAAAAAAAAATCAATATTACTTTTATGATTATACTTATTATTATAATGATATGGTTGACAAATGTGTGGATGTCCGTCTGAAATGTCAATGTGTATGAAATAAATGGTTGCTATGGTAGATTTCTTTCTTAGCAACGGATATGAAGACAAAACTTTGTTTTATGTATAACTGCAAAAGCTTCTACAGATATGTGAAGAGAAAAAGATAAGTGAAGACTAATGTAGGTCCCTTGCAGTCAGAGTCAGGTGAATTCATAATGGGGAACAAGGAAATGGTAGACCAATTGAACAAATACTTTGATTCGGTCTTCACTAAGGAAGACACGAATAACCTCCCGAAAATACTCGGGGTCAGAAGGTCTCGCGAGAAGGAGGAACTAAAGGAAATGCTTATTAATCAGGAAATGGTGTTCGGGAAATTGATGGGATTGAAGGCCGGTAAAACCCCGGGGCCTGATAGTCTGAATCCCAGAGTACTTAAGGAAGTGGCCCAAGAAATAGCAGATAAATTGGTGGTAATTTTCCAACATTTCATGGACTCTGAATCAGTTCCTATGGATTGGAGAGTAGCTAATGTAACCCCACTTTTTAAAAAAAGGGAGAGAAAACAGTGAATTATAGAATTGTTAGCCTGACATCGGTAGTGGGGAAAATGCTGGAATCAATTATTAAAGATGTAATAGCAGCGCATTTGGAAAGCAGTGACAGGATCGGTCAAAGTCAGCATGGATTTATGAAAGGGAAATCACGCTTGACAAATCTTCTAGAATTTTTTGAGGATGTAACTAGTAGAATGGACAAGGGAGAACCAGTGGATGTGGTGTATTTAAACTTTCAAAAGGCTTTTGACAAGGTCCCACACAAGAGATTAGTGTGCAAAATTAAGGCACATGTGATTGGGGGTAATGTATTGACGTGGATAGAGAACTGGTTGGCAGACAGGAAAGCAAAGGGCTCAAGTTTCAGCCCGAGTTGCTCCTATTTTTTTGGAGCAACTAGTTTATAATGGAGCATCTTAGAAATTGCAATTCTCGGCATTTAGTTTGCTTCAGTTCTAGTCAGTTAGAATAGTTTCATTTTGGAACAGATTTTTTTTCAAAAGGGGGCGTGGCCAGCCACTTACGCCTGTTTTGCAAGTTTAGGCAGTGAAAACTTATTCCAAACTAACTTAGAATGGACTGTGTATATTTTTGTACGCTCAGAAAAACCTTGCCTACACTTATAAATCAGGCGTAGGGAACGAGAGATGGACGGGAGGGGAGTTTACAAACATTAAACACTTCACTTTTACAAATAAAGAGCCATCATCAATAATAAATGATAAATAAATCAATAAATCAAAAAAAAAATTAAAAATAAAATATAAAAAATATATATTTTTTTAAATCAATAAAAAATGATTTCTACTCACCTACTGCAGCACTAGGAGCCCTCCAACAACGCGCTTGGACGGGCCCTCCCAGTATATCTCTCTCTGTCAGTGTCTGTGGTTCTAACAGCGAGGGGAGGGGGGGGTGTGAGGGGGGAGGAGGGGAGAGGGAGGTATGAGGGGGAGGAGAGGGGAGGGAGGTATGGGGAGAGGAGGAGGAGGGAGAGGGAGAGAGAGGAGGGGAGAGGGAGAGAGAGGAGGGGGGAGGGAGAGAGAGGAGGGGGGAGGGAGAGAGAGATGGGGGGAGGGAGAGAGAGAGAGAGGGGGGGAGGGAGAGAGAGAGAGGAGGGGGGAGGGAGAGAGAGAGAGAGAGAGAGAGAGAGAGAGAGAGAGAGAGAGAGAGAGAGAGAGAGAGAGAGAGAGAGAGAGAGAGAGGAGGGGGAGGGGAGAGAGAGGAGGGGGGGGGGAGAGAGAGGAGGGGGAGGGAGGAGAGAGAGGAAGGGGAGGGAAGGAGGGAGGGAAAGGTAGAGGGAAGGAGGGAGGGAGGGGTAGAGGGAGGGAGTGAGAAAGAGGAGGGGGGTGGAGAGGGAGGGGGAGTGGAGAGGGAGGGAGGGAGAGAGGAGTGGGGAGAGCTGAATGGGCCGGTCCGGGCTGCTGAGGCTGAACGGGCTGGGTCGAGCCGGGTGGCCGAGATGCCAGGCGTGCCCCGACGACGACGACATGGAGGGAGGGAGGGAGGGAGGAAGAAGAGGGAGCCGGGGGGGTGTGGGGGAAAGGCTGAACAGGAGGGAGGGGGAAGAGGCTGAACAGGTCGGGCTACTGCCGCCGCCAACACTTTAGGCGGGGCCCAGCCCCAGCGAGATGCCGGGCGCCAACAGGGAGGGGAGGGGAGAGGTGGGGGGGGGGGGGGCGGGGTGGGAGGGAAGGCTGAACGGGAGGGAGGGAGGTCCAGTCCGATCTTCGCCCAGTGAGCCCATTCGGCCAGGGCTAGGGTCGGGCCCCTCCCACGTAGCCTCAGGGGCCTTGAGCTACTGCACATGCACGCACACTCTAGCGCGCATGTGCAGAGGTCCCAGCACTGACCCGATCCCTTGTGCTGCGCCACGAGACATCCTGAGGAGACCGGAGAATCACAAGATAAGTTTTAGCCGCCCTTTTTCTTCCAGAGGGTGGAAACTTGGGCCCAAAGTGTGTGAATAAACGGGTCCTTTTCAGAATGGCAGGCAGTGACGAGTGGGGTACCGCAAGGTTCAGTGCTGCGGCCCCAGCTATTTACAATATATATTAATGATTTATATGAAGGAATTGAATGTAATATCTCCGAGTTCGCAGACGACACTAAGTTGGGTGGCAGTGTGAGCTGTGAGGAGGATGCTAAGAGGCTGCAGGGTGACTTGGGCAGGTTAGGTGAGTGGGCAAATGCATGGCAGATGCAGTATAATGTGGATAAATGTGAGGTTATCCACTTTGGTGGCAAAAACATGAAGGCAGATTATCTGAATGGTGACAGATTAGTAAAAGGGGAGGTGCAACGAGACCTGGGTGTCATGGTTCATCAGTCACTGAAGGTAGGCACACAGGTACAGCAGGCAGTAAAGAAAGCAAATGGATGTTGGCCTTCATAATCAGAGGATTTGAATATAGGATCAGGGAGGTCTTGCTGCAGTTGTACAGGGCCTTGGTGAGATCACACCTTGAGTATTGTGTGCAGTTTTGGTCTCCTAATCTGAGGAAGGACGTTCTTGCTATTGAGGGAGTGCAGCGAAGGTTCACCAGATTGACTCCCGAGATGGCAGGACTGACATATGAAGACAGACTGGATCGACTAGGCTTATATTCACTGGAGTTCAGAAGAATGAGAGGGGATCTCATAGAAACATATAAAATTCTGACGGGATTGGACAGGTTAAATGCGTGAAGAATGTTCCCGAGTTGGAGAAGTCCAGAACCAGGGGTCACAGTCTAAGGATAAAGGGTAAAGGGTAAGACATCTCGGACCGAGATGAGGAGAAACTTTTTCACCCAGAGAATTGTGGACCTATGGAATTCTCAACCACAGAAAGTTGTTGAGTCTGGTTTGTTGGACTCAAAAGGGAGTTCGATGTGGCCCTTACGGCTAAAGGGATCAGGGGGTATGGAGAGAAGGCAGCTGTCGGGTACTGAAGTTGTATGATCAGCCATTATCATACTGAATGGTGGTGCAGGCTCAAAGGGCCGAATGGCCTGCTCCTGCACCTATTTTCTATGTTTCTATATGATGCATCCAGACCTCAGATGTCCTCAGTGATGCTTCTTTTTTACCAATTCTTACACAATTCACGCTTAACATTTAGCAGTAGCACTGATATGTCCGTTACAAGGGAACCCAAAGTCCACAGCAACCATTTTTATGTTTTTTTTTGTTTTTGGCCATTTCTTAGTAATAGATACTGTTCAAATACATATGTTTAACATATTTAGCTTGGTTCTTGCCACATGGAAACTACAGAATTAAAAATCTAGGCAAGAAAACAGGCTTCGGCTCACGGTCTACAAACCTTCAAGCTGATTTGTCCAGTCTTTGATACAAGGGAGCTGATGATTGTCTGGTGATGCTAGGTCATCTCAAGACTCAAAAGGGTGAACTCTTTGGTGTGCAGCATCCATTAGTAAGGATGGACCATGATTTGACAAAATAATTACTTTTATTGCCCACTCTGGCTAAATGTTGCAACATCGTAACATAAGAAATAGGAGCAGGAGTAGACCATTTGGCCACTCGAGCCTGCTCTGCCATTCAATAAGATCATGGCTGATCTGATCTTGGGCTCAGCTCCACTTCCCTGCCCATTCCCCATACCCCTTCATTCCCTTATTGTTCAAAAACCTTTCTATCTCCTCCTTAAATATATTCAATGATCCAACCCCCACAGTTCTCCAGGCTAGAGAATTCCATAGATTTACAACCCTCAGAAGAAATTTCTCCTCATCTCAGTTCCTTGTCACAACTCACCCAGTCAGTCCCCCATGCACCACCAGTATTTGACACCATCAAGAAAGACTTGCATTTATATCGTGCCTTTCACGACCACCAGACGTTTCAAAGCGCTTTATAGCAAATTAAGTCCTTTTTTTAAAAAAGTGCAGTCACTGTTGTAATGTGGGAAACGCAGCAGCCAACATGCGCACGGAAAGCTCCCACAAACAGCAACGTGATAATGACCAGATAATCTGTTTTTTTTTTTACAACAATTAAACGTTTTATGGAACGTTAATTCGACCTGCATGCAAGCATTTTATCGATCGGATTCAAGGTGAATCACGGATATGGATTCAATGGTTTGCATTTAGATAGACTATTTGAAAATGAGTCCAAAATTAAATGCAATTATGAAGATTTTCAGCAGGAACTGTGGATTTAAAAGGGTGTAACCAGGTGATAACTAAATGCTAGGTATCATCAGGACCACAGTTTAAGTTCTGCGGTTTCACTGTAGTTGGCCATAGGCAATTTCACGTGCACACAGTTGGTTTGGAGAAGAGAGAGCACAAATGAGAGCGAGTGAGGGAGAAACAGACAGACATACACAGACAGAAGAGGGATAGATAAGACACACTTGCACACTGTTCGGATTATGGACTTAAATTTACTGATATAAATCAAGCAGTCAAAAATCAATTGCAGCGTAATTATGTTCATCTTGGAATTGCTCTTAGTATATCTTCATATGGTAATTCAAAGTCACCTTGCATAAAGCAACTACAGAATTCTATAGTCTGTCAGACTCTCAATATTTGAAGCCAAGGGGGGCAAAAGCTCTGGAGATCTTGCCCGAAAATAAGAACCACCGTATCACTGCAAGAAACGCTCTACTTGCTGCCTCAAATTTCATGCATCAGATCACTTTCACATTCTAACTAGGCAACTGTCAAGCAACACTAATTAAGGAAGGTATTGTGATGAGCCACACAGCGCACATTATAATACAACGCACCAACTATTACATTCATCAACTGTGGTTCAACAAATATTCTTGATGTAGAGAAGTTTTCAAGAAAGTAGTATATAGGATTCCCAAATGGGCAACCATAGATACACTGAAGTGATTAAAATCAGGTCTTCTGGGGCTGCAAACACAACTGGAAAAAATAACATAAGAGCAGGAGTAGGCCATTTGGCCCCTCGTGCCTGCTCCGCCATTCAATAAAATCATGGCTGATCTTCTACTTCAACTTCATTTCCTGCACTGTCCCCATATCCCTTGAATCCCTTAATATTCAAAAATCTATCGATCTCGGTTTTGAATATACTCAAAGACTGAGCCACCGCAGCTCTCTGAGGTAGAGAATTCCAAAGATTCACCACCCTGAGTGAAGAAGTTTCTCCTCATCTCAGTCCTAAATAGCCGACCACTTATTCTGAGACTGTGACCCCTGGTTCTAGACTCCCCAGCCAGAGGAAACATCCTCCCTGCATCTACCCTGTCAAGCCCTGTAAGAATTTTAATAAGGATTGATTTAAGTTATGTTTTCAATATGGAAGAGAACTAATCAAATATTGATTACTGTAGCTATTAATTTTACTGATTATTCATGCTACAGAACTACTCTGTACTACATTAATCCAAAGATCTATTTGAATTACTGTACGTATTGGAAAGTAAATGCACCTGAGCTCCAGAGCTTACCATTTTACGGTGCGGAAGATCTACCTTTATATATTAGCTCAACTCCACGGGGTCTCTGCACTTCTTTTGCTTCCATTTTTAGAAATTACCAACAGTGCCTTTTATCTTTAAAAATAAATTTGTACATTTTTTATTGTCATTTTTTAAGATACCAGTCTAAGAAAGCAAACAAGTGCCCCTATCATTGTTAACTTGATTGCTAAGTAGGGCACAAGTATAACTCGTACTCTAATTTATTTTCCTCCTTATTTGGAAAAGCATTAAACCTACACACTGCACCCTGCGCTTCAAGTCTGGCACAGATCATGAAGTCACACACTGAAGTTTGGACAGGTGGCTTAGCAGGTTTGGGCCATAGGTAGGTATTCTATTTTTTCAAAAAAGTCTTCCCTCTTTAGATCTTTGTACTATTTTGAAGAATGGAGCAGTCATTCAACCCTCCACTGGATTTGTAACAAAGTCATTGTACCAAACAGCGACCTTTCTCCCTCCCTGCTTATTGATGATCCTAATCTGCACTGCCTCCCCGCAGATGATATAACTGAACTTGCTTTGTGTGAAGAATATAGATTGGTACACCTTGAATTGTAAGACACAGAAAATTAATATTCTGAACAAACTGCCCTTAATTCATTTTAATGCGCATTAAAAAATTACCGCTGAATTCCAACTCGGTGCCACGGCACCCTTCCCAACCCAGTCATTCAAATACAAAACCAGTGTACTGCTGTCTTTAAACAATGCCAGTTTAGACCAATGGGACATGACTGATGACTCCTTTGGCAAATAATTAGCTGTGGCAGCAGAAAGACTAATCTGTTTGCACAGCAAGAAAGACATGTTACTCATCTACAATAATGTATGAGGGAAATTGAACTAAGGTGCATCTTTTTTTATATGAACTCTGAACAAACTGACAAATTTCTCATAATATATAAAATAAAGGATATAATTTAAATCTTGCTGTAAGATCTTAGCATATTATTAAAATGTATTAAATGTTTTAGATAATGATACACTCGACAGAAAAGCTTTAAATAATCTATGTACTGTTACCACCCAATATGCAGTTCATAATGACCTGTGCAAGATCATGTCACCAATGATTTACCCAATCTTCCTGATTCTACACAGATATGCTGCATTGTACAAAAAGATATTAGTGACCCAATTTCCGTTTACACTTAAAAACTGAACAACTGATGTGACTCATTTGGGGTCGCTAAAATAAATTCAAGACTACAGCCTCAAAGACCCACAAAATGGACAGCAATGCGATGAGGTCATCATAATGGTATTCACAGTTACCTGAAGATAATGAAGTGCAGATTAAAAAGGAGTGACAATGGGCCCAAGTTTCCACATGATTTGCGCCTGATTTTTAGGAGCAACTGGTGGAGAACGGACTATCTTAGAAATCGCAATTCTCCACATTTTTTTTTCTGCAGTTCTAGTCAGTTAGAACAGTTTCACTTTGGAACAGAATTTTTTCTTCAAAAGGGGGCATGTCCAGCCACTGACGCCTGATTTCAAAGTTTCCACAGTGAAAACGTACTCCAAACTAACTTAGAATAGAGCAAGTGAAGATTTTTGTTGAACTGAAAAAACCTTGTCTACACATTAAAAAATCAGGCGCAGGTTACAAATTAGGCGTCCAGAACGAGGTGGGGGGGGAGGGAAGTCATTAAATTCTATAATAAATCCTTAGTTATACTTATACAAATATTATACAAATAAATCCAACCTGAATAAAAATTTATAAGCAAAGATTAAATAAACCATCTTCCTACCTGTGTGAAAGTGCTTCAGCCAGGGAGAATGCTGCAGGAAGCCTCAAGTTGAGGCAGCCGTTCGTTCCCGCGGGGGTGGGGGGGGGAACCGCTGCCTCAACTTTGAGGCTTCCTGCAGCATTCTCCCTGCTGCAAGAAGCCTCAGTGCTGATGTACTGATGGCAATGTGCTTTTATTAAAAAATGCTCAAAAATTAAACAGCTACAAAGAACTACAAAAATGGCCGAGTGCCAATGTTTCCTTCACACTGCGCGTGCGTGAACGCTCCAACGCGCAGGGTTTCCGGCAGGAAAAAAACGAATTTAAATGGTACCCGCCCCCTCCCACTTACAAAAGCGGCGCGAGTGGTAGGCTCCGCCCCCCTGGGCGCCGCGCCAAGCAGACATGGAGCTGCAGGGCGCTCCAGAATCGCGCGTTTTTTTTCCAGCGCCATTTTCGGCGCGAAAAACGGGCGCCCAAATCGGAGGGGCGCCCGTTTTTTATCGTGTGGAAACTTGGGGCCAATATTTTTTTCATCCAGTAAAACCGTAGCTAATTACATTTAGCACTACTACACCAGTATTATTGCAATAAATATCTAGTTTTAACTGTTCCATAGTTTCCTCCGAGGACTAATATCAGAACATAATCAACAATCTAAAATAATGGCCCGTATTTTTTGGTAAAAGTAACCGTGAGGCTATCATTCACCATTATAAAGTGAAAATCAGACCGCAACTTCTTACCACCACACATGCGCAGTTGAATGCAGAAATCAGGAAGTTGCTGTCTAAGTTGCCTTGCATTTCCAGAAGCTTTGCTATCTAGTCAGGAGACTCAGCATTGAAACAGATAGAACGGCATGAAGTTGCTGTACTTACCCACTAAACGCGCCAGGAAAAGCTAGAGCTTGTCCATTCCAGTGCAAGTACATTTTTGATGGCGTGATAAGTCTTAATTACTGCCAAACAGCTTCTCTGGCATTGAAAGTTAACTTTTATTAAAAGTCCAATTTCTTCAGATTTTAATTGTTATTAGAGATTTAAATACATTTTTAAAACACATTTTCTTTCTCTCTTTTATTTCTCTTTCTTAATCCCATCTTTCTTTCCCCTTCGGTCAGTTTCTGTTCATGATTTGGCACTGAATTAACTATTCTAACTTGTACATCCTGGTTCAGACTCTCTTGCTCAAGAACATTTCTTCAATCTGATTGATTGTGGAGTTAGAGTTGCTTGCCCTGTACACACAGGTCCCAGATACCCTCGAGAGGATGCTGTGCCAAAATAGCTTTCTCATCATAGCACATTCCAGTGCAAAACTCCATAGAAAGACTGTGGATAAGTATCATTCAGTCACCGCTTATGACGTTCATTCACCACTGACCGCAAAGCTGGTCTATAGTAATTACTTTGATTGTTTGGTCAACTATTGAGATAAATAGCTATGCAGCCACATGTGCACTAAATTCATTTCCTACTCCATAAAGTGACACTTTTATGAAAGATATTTAAAATGCTGTTTAATAGGAATGTGCCAGCATTGGCAAAATAAATATTTCAAGAATTGTTTCTATTTAAAATGAATATTTTACATATTCTTTAGTTTTTTTCTGATCACAACATATTTATCTTTCGTCCTTAATATAATATACAGGAATAATTTCAATGATTGTCTAATACTGCAACAAATTAAAACTATAGGTGAAATACAGCTGCAGTTAGCCACTGTTACGGATTCAATGTCAGATAGATGGAGTGAAGCATTATAACAGCATTCATTTTAAAAACAAGCCTCACTTACAGAAAATACCAGCACATTATATGATTCTTGAGCACATTTCTGTTCGACTTAATCAGTTATGTGCATATCATGGCAATGTTTATTTATCAACAGAATGAGTCTGCTGCAATTTAGATGATAGCCACAGTCTTATTTTTAAAAACCTTGCTCTTGCTTGATCTACTGAGTGTATATAATAAATATTTCTTTTATATAATAAATCCAGAATATCAAAACAAACTTTCAATAAACACCCATTTTTTTTAATTTGAGGGGTTTTATAAATGTTTCACATCTGCACTGCAGAAGGGTCACGGCAAAACTGATGGCATGTTGTATGCAGTAGCTAACATGTAAGTGCTGGTGGTTTGAGTAAATGTATTACCAACTATTTTAAGAGCAAGGGATAAGGATGCTTTTGGCTTAAGAATAAATTGTTTAACATTAATATTTCTGCTTTCTAAAAACAAACATTAAAATACACACCATTTCATTTCAATAAGGGAGAGAAAATAGTATTACTGTGACTAACCGTATTAACGCTCATCTCCACTCTAACAAGACAAGGAACTCTCCTGAGGAGAGCTACCTAGTCCAGATCATCATATCTATGATCAGCTGCTGGTTATCAATTAAAATCCAATCCAATAATATCATCCTGTTATTAGTGACAGCGGGACATTATAACATTTGCCATCATTACGTGTTTAAAATACAGGTTTGCACTGCTCGTCACTTATAAGGATGTGTTTAAACATTATGGAGTAATCCACTTTTGGCAGAGAATTGAAAGAGGGTCTCAAAACCATTTTCTCTACCAATGAACCCTTTTAGCATCTCTTGATCCCTTCTGTGTGGTGCTGAAGCAAACAGCACCCTGACTCCAAACTTTAAAGAATTTGGCAACTGTATTCTTGTAACACTGACTGCAAATTGTCAGTCAACTCTAACCATCTAATCTGTTATCACATGCCTGAAATCAGGTACTTGAATTTGAATGAATTGTCATTATAAATAATTCCTTTTGAATGATTCCCTTTGAATAATTAACATATGGCAAGGTTTCATTCTTAGTGTTCACCATTTTAAATATATATGACAAAAAGAAAATATTCGCAATCTTTTCTTCTGAAACTATTTCTGATTTCTTTATGCTGTTATATGAAGTGTGTAGGAAAGGCAAGCTAAAAATGTAGCATGTTGGTCTGATAAACTTGCCCTTGAATGACTTTACAGAATCATCTAATTTTCCTCGATAATTTTCACTATGAAATGCAAGCATTTGAGCATTATAGTATACTCAATTCAGTCAATTAGGCATTTTACTATAAAGTGCACATGATTATAAGTTAAGTGACTGCTGAATTAGGTCTCCAAAAGCCCTTCTGTCAAGGTAGGTAGTATTTCCTCATAAATATGTAGCTGCTGGTAATATTTACAGCTCTGATTGACACCATGTTAAACTGAAACTGCATGGTTGAGTTATTCAATTAGAAAGAAAAGTATTAAATGAAAATCAGCCTGGACTTGTATAATTTTCCATGGATTTATTAATGCTTTCAGTGCAGAAACATTCAGATATAGTGAATCACTTTATATGCCATTATAAAGGAGGTGCTGCATCTAAATGAAGTGCTGATAGTCACCATGAAGCAATTAAAAAATATAGGAAAGGTCCCCTGGATTGGAAACATGCTACTTATTTTCAACAAAGGTTATAAAACAAACCAAAGTAACTATAGACCTATTATTCTGATATTGGTAACTGATAATAGAATCAATAACTTGGATCAAAGTTGAGGAGTAGCAATACGAAAATAACCTAGTAAGACGCAGCAAACACAATTTTCAGAAGGGGCAAATAATGAAAGATCATTGGCCTGAAACGTTAACTCTGTTTCTCTCTCCACAAATGCTGCCTGACCTGCTGAGAATTTCCAGCATTTTCTGTTTTTATTTCAGAAGGGGCAAATCTTGTCTCGCCCAGCTTGACTTTTTGAAGGGAAAAGCCCAATGCTAAAGTATTCCCAGACCTCCAGAAAGTTTGATAAAGTTCCACATGAAAGCCTGTTACACAAGATAAATAACATTTCAAGGAATTGGTGGGAAGAAACAGAGCAGCTGGTAGTAGTTAGGGGAACAGTGACATGTTGTAAAGATGTATTGAGTGGAATGCCCATCGATCAGTGCTGGGACCACGACTGTTCAATCTACATAAACGACCCAGATTCAGAAACACAATGCAATAATCTTAATCCCATATGCCTGCCCTGTTATCATATCACTTTATTCCCTTTTCCTTCAACCAGCTGTATAACCTATTGTTAGATGTTGACATAAAAAGAAAGTCTTAGATTTATGTAGCGCATTTCATGACCACCAGACGTCTCAAAGTGCTTTACAGCCAATGAAGTACTTTTGGAGTGTAGTCACTGTTGTAATGTGGGAAACGCAGCAGCCAATGTGCACACAAGCAAGCTCCCACAAACAGCAATGTGATAATGATCAGATAATCTGTTTTTTGTTATGTTGATTTAGGAATAAATATTGACCAGGTCACCGGGACAACTCCCCTGCTCCTCTTCAAAATAGTGCCATGGGATCTTTTACGTCCACCTGAATGAGCAGACGGAGCCTCGGTTGAACGTCTCATCCAAAAAACGGCACCTCCGACAGTGCAGCACTCCCTCAGCACTGCACTGGAGTGTCAGCCTAGATTTTAGTGCTCAAGTTCAAGACATGGGGCCCAGGTTTCCACATGATTCGCGCCTGATTTTTTAGGAGCAACTTGTGGAGAACCGACTATTTTAGAAATCGCAATTCTCCACATTTTTTTTTTCTGCAGTTCTAGTCAGGTAGAACAGTTCTAGTTTAGAACAGAATTTTTTCTTCAAAAGGGGGTGTGTCCGGCCACTGACGCCTGATTTGAAAGTTTCCACAGTGAAAATGTACTCCAAACTAAAGTAGAATGGAGCCAGTGAAGATTTTTGTAGAACTGAAAAAACCTGTTCTACACATTAAAAAATCATGCGCAGGTTACAGGTGGGGGGGGGAAGGGGGGGGGGGGGAAAGGGAACTCATTAAATTCGACAATAAATCCTTATTTATACTTCTACAAATATTATACAAATAAATCCAACCTGAATAAACATTTATAAGCCAAGAAAAGATTAAATAAACCATCTTCC